>NC_056733.1:1559567936-1559829619 GCF_019279795.1 Protopterus annectens
ACAAGTTCGGCTTGGACCGCTGATGTGCGGATTTTGGCAGACTGTTCTAATCATTGGTAGGATGCCACCTTTTCCTATGTCCAGGATGGGATATATTCCGGACACATATCCGAATGTACTGGACAACACGTACCCACAGTCAACGTTACAGATAATACTGTTCCTTTCAGCCTACATGTTGCCTTATTGTTGTAGCAGTTTATGTGCTCCTTCTGTTTTGTTTACATGCTTATTCTATTTCCTGTCACATTTGGTATGTCAAATACGGACATACCTATTGTATGTGACTATTACATGTGTTGCGGGATATAATTCAGTCATACGGTCGCTAGATATGTACATTTATCGTGTATTTTGTTATGGACACATCTGCCCAGCTGTGTACCCTCCCTCACACTATGGGTCAGCTGGTGACCCTGACCATTGGGCTGAACGTACCTATTGGCATTGCGCTAACATATGATGCGTTTCACTTCCACTTGGTATAGCTATATACACTGCGTTGGACTACGGTTTTCAATGTCATTTGTTCACGGGATAAGGGACCCGTTATTCCCTACCGTGCATTTCTGTTTGCTTCTTCATTTTGTGTTCGCAGGAACTGTCTTGCATGCTTTGCATACGTTTCAGTATCCACGGACACTGACAGATGTGATTACTATTGCTTGCAAATTGTTATATGCAAGCATTTTAGGTTGCAAGTCGACAGCTGACATTTCCATGCCTCCGTGCGGCACTTCGACTTGCTCTATGCACTCGCGCTCCTTTCCTATGCACGTGGCTGTGGCGGCAGCACACCTTCATTAATATGCATTTGGCACTACTGCACCATCTTCACGCCGCACGGTCAGCGCAAGCCTAATGCCGGCCTTGTGCCGAACTTCACGAATCCCGGGGCATGTCTTTCAGATGGAGATGGCATCAAAATAGTTGGTGACAATGGTAGTCAATTTATATATTCAGATTTTCAACAATTCATGAAAATTATGTTTTTTTCTCATACAACATCTGGCCCACAAGATCCAAGCAAACAGTATTGAAGAAAGAGCAGTTGAAACAGCTAAGAATATTCCCAAGCAGCCTAATGAGCATACAATCCTCAGCGCCATCTAGTATAACTGATGTCAGTCACACACAAGTAAAGTTGGGCACATAAATTCAAATCACCATTACCAATTCTTCAAACAATGTAGTTGCCGAATATTATACAATAAGAAACTGTTAAACAAGATGGCCAGAGATTGAAATCTGCAAACAAATATCTCTGTGGTCAAATAAATTCAGTTTATTCCTTGATTGACTTGAATCCAGTTGTCTGCATCAAATTAGCTTAAGAAAGGAGACCTAAGAGAACAATAGTGACAATTTCCAAATCATCAGAACTAAGTGTGCAGGTAATCCCAAGTGATGATGTGGTTGCATTAAGGAGAAATTGAAGACACATCCAGGCTATTCCAAAGACATATGGGCTGAGTAGCCATGTGTCAAACCAGATGAGCAAATATCCTGACAAAGTGAACCTGTAGAAGTGAGAGGCCTTTGTGCAGTGTCTTCAGAGCCTAATGATTGAACTAGATGTTTGATACCCAAAAGAAATACATTCCTTCTAAGTGTGTTACTATGCAAAAGTGACATTTCATCCAAAAGAGAAACATTTGCAGACGTAGGCACATTAAACTGTAATGACTTGTCAGCAATGACAAGCCATTTCTGGTCAGAATTTGAGAGTGTCGTGTTATGAAGGTATGAAATAAAGTTTCGATTAAGGTACCAAAATATGAGATGGTTCAAAAAGACAGATAAGTAATAAAATGACTCCTAAAAGGAAAGTGTGCTTAGAGAATATAAAAGCCTAAATATTATCTGCATTAGTGCTATTTATTTTGAGACAAGATTGCTCTTATCTGAATAAAAAGACATTCTAGAATATCTATTCAAATTTCATGCACAGCTGGTGTGGGATACTACTGAGAAAAATAACTTTAAAAAACCTGATTGACAATCTTAATGGCAGTCTAAATATTTAGATATTACTAACATTAAACACCACAATCTGCACAAAAAACGTTGTTCAAGAGACCACTAAACTATTACCGCATCTTTTATATATTTGCAAATGACTAAACCCAGTGCATTTGTGTCATTAATAGTTTTCTTCAAAACTTGTCAAAGTGTTGTGAAGATGGCATTTGCAACTTGGAATTAGTTAAAACATTTTGTAAGACATTTCAATTTCCCTTTCTTCTGTTCCACAAAATTAAAGCACTGTGGTTTAGTTTTAATATACACAGCACGTATGAGCAGTAGATGAATCTTTGGTGAGTATTCATAGTTGTTACAAGAATACATATTGGCTATTTGTTCTGTCGGGGAATGAGCAGCAAAGTGATAATTCATAGACACCATTTACACTAATGCTTGATATCTGTGAATAATCAAATGCAGTCGTAATAAAAGGAAAATGAGAAATTACGTAAAACTCTGTATAGTAATGAAGCCTTCTCCCATCTACTTGCAATTTATGGTCAAAGTTTTGCGCTTTTCCATGCCGTCTGCAAATTCATTATAAAAGGCGGAGGCACATCTATTCTATCTTCTTTGCAGTTGATAATGATGCTATCACTTAAAACTAGCCTTGCTGTTTCTCACTGTGGGCTGCTTGTATTAGCCAAGATAAAACTGTTTATACCCAGTGGCACTTACCAGCTAAGAAGGTAGGAATATGGGCAGACAATAACTCACTATAATTTTGGCAATCAGGGCATTTTTGTTAGGTTCAGAATGGACAAAGATATTCTAAGGGTCTTAATTAATTAATTAATTAATTTATATTTGTTGACCGGGAGTGTCCGACTGGACGTAGGTCCATTTTCAGCGGAGGCCCAGGGATAAAAGCTCCACAGTTAAAATAAACAGACAGTAGTTACATTGGATTACATAGCGATTAACAATTTACATAGCAATTACTTACAACATATTTACAGATGAAGAACATAGTACATCAGTAGACAACTAGAATCTTTATCTGTGAAGTACATAACAGACATTAACAAATGTTAAAATAAGAAGTTCCTGCTGTATAACTACTAGGCTTATGAGCATCTGAGCTTGCTATAATCAAGGTAGTTAGTGGAGTGGAAAGAAAGGTAGTGGTTGGATGGGGTGGGTGATATTAGAGTGGAAGTTGCAAGGGCATAGCCAGCATGTTTTTAGGTGCGCTTTTAGTAAAGTTTTGAAGTGGGTGCATGGTGGTATGGTGGTAATTGTGGGTGGGAGGGTGTTCCATAATTTGGCTATGGTGCAAGAGAATAGTGCTTCACCAGCAGAGTTATTGGCTTTAGTGATCTGCAAGTGATTTTTGTTGCTGGATCTTAGTAGTCTGGCGGTGCGATAGGGTTGGAATAGATTCTGGAGGGATGGGACATTTATTGGATGGTTTACTAGTTTGTGGGTGAGTGAGAGTTGATACCATTGAAGGAGGTGAGGGAATTCAAGCCAGCCCAGTTCAGCAAGTGAGAGACAGTGGTGACTACGGTAGGATGCCCCTGTGGTGAATTTGGCAATTTTGTTGTAGCAGGTCTCTAGCTTGTTTAGATCGCATTGCCTTAGGTTGGTATATATTGGAGAGGCATAAAGTAGGGTGGAAATAAGGTGGGAATTTGCTATTGAAATCTTTGCTGCTTTTGTGAGAAGATGCTTATTTCTGTACAACGCTCCTAGTTTTTTGTGGACTTTTTTTATGGTCATGGATATGTGAATGTCAGATTTTAGTTTATTGTCTATTTCCACTCCTAGCAATTTGGTGTGTTCAGTTGGGTATATAGTGGTGTTGTCTTTTGCTGTGATGTTAAAGTGAGAGTTGTTTTGAGTATATTTGGTGGGTTGGAAGATGAGTAGTTCAGTTTTGTTTGGGTTGAGTATTAATGGGGCATCGGATAACCAAGTTTCAACAGAGGAAAAGGCTTCCTGTGTGACTTTTTGCAGTTAGGGACTGGGCTGAGCAGATGATGGTCGAGTCATCTGCATATTGTATTAGTGTGCTATGTATGGTGGCAAAGGCTAGATTATTTGTGAAAACAGAGAAGAGTAGGGTTCCAAGGATGGATCCTTGGGGAACCCCTATGGAGACAGGTAGTTGGGGAGATATGTCATTCTGCCATACAACGGATTGTTGGCAGTCAGACAGGTAACTCTGAAACCAGTTGGTGACTGATTGTGAGAAGGATAGGTTATTGAGGACAGAGATAAGTTGTTTGTGTGGGACCATGTCAAATGCTTTAGATAGGTCTAGGAAAGTAGCAGAGGAGAGATAGCCATTGTTTTTATGCTGAAGGATAGTGTTAATAAAGCAGAGTAAGGCAGTGGTGGTGCTATGGTTTGGTCGGAAACCATACTGAGTATTGGAAAGGAGGTTGTTAGTAAGGAGGTAGTCTGAGACCTGAGAGTGCATGCATCTCTCTAGTATTTTGGAGAGTGGAGACAGAGTAGCTATGGGGCGGTAATTGGTTAGTTCTGTGGAGGGTCCGCCTTTGTGGTGGGGAATTATATGCGATACTTTCCACAGTGTGGGAACATAACTTTCTGACAGAGATTGGTTAATCAAGATGGATACTGGGTAGGCCAGAGCATCAGCTGCAATTTGTAGGTATTCACTTGGGAGGTTGTCTGCTGCAAATCTGGTGAGTTTAAGTTTAGTTATGAGTTTTTTTATGTTGGAGGTAGGTACATGAGAAAAAGAGAAGGCAGTGGGGAGATTTGTAGTTGAAGGTGTGGGTTGGAGGGGAGGGGGGTTGTGTTGTTTAGCTAGTGATAGTATGGTTTGTGTCAAGTGCGTGTTGAATGAGGTAGCAATATTTTCTGAGGAGTGAGGGATGTTCGGAGGAGGGGTACTGACTTTACCTGGGTGGAGGATGGAGTTTATGGAGGACCAGAATTGTTTGGGGCTGTGTTCGGAAGAGTCTAGGGCAGACTGGTAGTATAGGAATTTGTCCTGTTTTATTAGCTTTTTGACTCTATTGCGCAGTTCTAATAATTTCTGTCTAATTGAGGGGGTCTTGGTTTTGCACCAGTGCTCCCAGGCTTTATCCCGGTTTTTCATTTCTGACTTAGTGGTTTTCTTTAGCCATGGGGAGGGTTGTGCATTGATTCTGGAAAGTCTTATGGGGGCATGGTAATTAAGGATGCTCAGGAAGGTAGTTTTAAAAAATTCAACTGCGTCATCAAGACTGAGGTACTTTAGAGGATGCCAGTTACATTATTTGAGGGATGAGATGAATGTGAGTGGGTTAAAGTTTATTTTTTTACGTATCTGATGGTAGACGACAGGTTTAGCTTGGTATAGGTATTTTTTCAGTAGGAATGTTTGGGAGTGATCACTGAGGCTAGCTGATAAGCAGCCTGTTATATATGACTGGGGGCTCTTACTGACTAGTATCCAATCCAGGGTAGTGTGCTTGCTGGAGTTTTTATTTATCCTGGTTGGTGACTGGACTAGTTAGATGAAGCCATGAAGGTTTACATGATGGGTTGGATGGTTGCCAGAACAGGATTGCCAGTCAATATTGAAATCACCTGAAATTATAGTTTCTTGAGGGAGATGGTGGGTAGACCAGCTGAGGAGGTTTTCTAGTGGAGGGATGTTTTGGCCAGGTGGGAAGTAGCATCCAATTATGTTGATGGTTTTGTTTTGGTTTATTTTGAGGTTGGTATATATTATTTCTTCATTGCCTATTTGTGGAGCTGATGATTTTAAGATCTGGATGTTTAGATGCTGCTTAAATATTATAGCTACACCGCCTCCTTTCTTGTTTAGCCGGTCTACTCTTAGTATGCCATAACCTGTAGGGAGTATTTGCTCACTGGTAATGTGAGGTTTTAGCCAGGTTTCTGTCAGGATGACTATATCTG
Source organism: Protopterus annectens (assembly GCF_019279795.1). Lineage (NCBI taxonomy): Eukaryota > Metazoa > Chordata > Ceratodontiformes > Protopteridae > Protopterus > Protopterus annectens. The sequence goes on from NC_056733.1 coordinate 1,559,573,844, forward strand.
GGGAGTACAAGTCTATGGTGGCATGGAGTTCATGGACTTTGTTGGATATACTTCTAATATTTAGGCTTAGTAGAAGGAAGTCATTTGGCTTTCCATTGTCTGTAATATGGGAGAAGTTGTGGTTTCTAGTCTGATTATGAGGATTGGGGTTGGAGACGGTAGGGCCAGGGTTGGGGTGGATATCTCCACTTAGGGCTAGTTTTGATATGCATGAGGTTATTAGTTTTCCCAGTTTTTGAATGTGTTTGTTTATAAGGGAAACATTATGATTGTGCTCTTTGGGTAATAGGTATGGTGGGAGGGTTACTATGTTAAGTTGTAGGGATGCTTTATGTTTGAGTAATATAGTTGGTAGAATATGTGGGGGGTGCATAGAGATGGTTCTTGAGTTTGTTCTTGAGTCCGTATGTATGCTCCCCACAGGGGCACTGGGGGGGATGCCTAGCTTTCCTGTCCCTGTGGATAGTATGGCTTGTATATCTCTCACTGTACTTGCAATGGGGATCTTCCAGAGACAGAATAAGGACACATTAGGTATCTCATCGGTTTCTGCCTCGAGGATACTATGGCTGCTCCTGGCCATACTCTTGGCTTATGAGGATCAGTACATCTATTTCCCAGTGTCATCGAAGGATTGGGCCCAGACTATGTGTGCCCTTTATGGGTGGAATAATACTGCAATAGGAAGGGCTACTAGTTCTATGGCAGTATTGTTCCCCCAATGAAAGGTATGATACTGCAATCAGAAGGACTGCCATTCCATTAATTGCCAAGTAGTGCATGATGCAGCAATATATCTGCTCAGCATCTAGGAGGAAAAATATTTTTTTACTTCATTTTAGTAGTTATCCGTGGTAAAATGTACTGCAGAATTCTAAACATATTTTTCTTTGTTTGCCCCCCACCTTTCTTCTTCTTTTTTGAATAACAGAACTACAGCACATTTCTGTCCCAGACCTGAACTGTCAAGAAGAGGATTGTTGGCCTTTTGAAGTCATTTTAGATCCCTGCATGGGTCTGGGGGTGCCATTTAGTATGGCCCAGTTACGGCATGCAGGATGTCTACTGCATGTTGAATATGCTCAATATGATCATGCACTAGTCTGGTGATAAAGTGACTGATGCTGTCAGTGCCACTCTCAACTCCAGTCCTGCTATGATGAATGGTAACCAAACAGCACCAGTAGTAAAGGACTCCATGCAGAAGGCTAGTGCATGGCATGCAGCAGCATAGGTGAAGATGTGGCATCAAGTCCAGAACTATGGACTATGACATTCAGGTTAGGGTTTCCTTTCTTGTAAAAAGCATATAGGTTCATAGGTTCATACTAGGCTATCTGCCCTAGGGCATTTATAAGCCTGACACAGAGTGTGTTTGGCTTTTGCCACCCATTTTAAATTAATTTTGCTATGCCCTTTTTCGAGATTAGTATACTGTGCCTCTAACAGTGACACAGAAGTGATACCTGGGGTAAACCTACGATCTCCCATCCACTCATCAAGATTCCTCTTGAAGAGAGTCAATGAGGGACTCTGCCTAACCTGGACTGGGATTTTATTCCAGAGTGAAGGGAGCCTCTGGGTTATGAATCTGTCCCTCCAGCATGTCCTATTTATTTCAGTGCTGAGGATCAAGTCTCTCGAGCGTGTAGCTCGATGGGATTTGCATTTTCTGAGGTGCAGCATTTCCATTAATTCCGGGTTGGACATGGCTTTATACGTCAGGCACAGATCGCCTCTGAGCAGGCGGTATGCCACTGAGTAGAGCTGGAGTTTCTTTAACCGGGCAGCATATGGCATCTGTTTGAGCCCTTTGATCCTCTTGGTGAGGTACTTTTGGGGTCTTTCCAGTTGCTGCAGGTGTCTGGTAAGGTATATCCCAAAAGGGGCATTGTACTCAATTATGGGCCTGATGAGGGATGAGTAAAGAGGCACGATGACCTCCCCTGATCTAGATGTGAATCCCTTCATGATTAGGTGGGCTATATAAAATGTTTTTCTAACCACTTTGGCCACGTGGTTGTCAAATGAGAGATTGCTATCAACTTGGGTCCCCAGGTCCCTAATTACTTCTTCTGTACTTAATGGATTACCACCTATGTGGTAATTTGTGGGCACTTTGTTTTTGCCAAAGGGGATGACTATACACTTTTCGGCGTTTAGCTTGAGGCCATGGCTCTGGCACCACTTGTCTGTTTCTATGAGGCCCTTTTGGAGGATGCTTGTGTAAGCTGGAGAGTCGATTATGGCACCCAGTTTGCAGTCATCTGCGAACTTGGTCAGCCACAGTCCTGTACCTCCGAGAAGTATATACCGAACGAGAGAGGTCCCAGGACTGAGCCTTGTGGGACGCCACTTGTAACTGGTTTGGAGTCTGGCATGGCTCCAGCAATTCTAACCATGTGGGTTCTGTCCTTGAGCCAGTTTGCAACCCATCTAGTGACATAGGGGTTTATATTAAAGCTGCTGAGCTTATCTATAATGCCCGAGTGGGGTATTGTATTGAAGGCTTTTGCGAGGTCCAGGTAGGCTGTGTGGACCACCTTCCCCTCGTCAATGGCCTCGGTGACTGTTTCAAAGAAATCGACCAGGTTTAAGAGGCAGGATCTGCCCTTAACAAAGCTGAACTGGGTAGGATCCAGTGTCTGTAGGTCCCCAATATCTTTATTTATGAGGTCCATGATGATCCTTTCCATAGCTTTGCAGACCAAGTTAGTCAGGCTTATGGGGCGATAGTTTCCAGGATCTGTTGAGGCACCACCTTTGTGGAGAGGGACCACTGTTGCTGTACGCCACTCTTTGGGTACATATCCTGTAGTAAGGCTGAGATTGAACAGTAGTTTTATGTTTGCGTTTAGCTCTTCTTGGAGTTCATGTAGGACGGAGCCCGGGACACCATCTGGTCCCATTGATGCTGTGCTTTTTGCTTTGGAGATGGCGGCTCTTACCTGAGCATCTGAGATGTCAGGGGGGCAGCACTCTGCTGGGATAGATATTTGCCCTTTTGGTGGGGGGGGGGATTTGCGCTGAACCTGTCAGCTAGGATGTTGGTAATGTCTGTGGGTTTGGTGTATTTTTTGTCATTTTGGACTAATTCTGAGCATATCTGGGAATTCTCACCAAGCTTCCTAACATAACTAAAGAAAGCCTTGTGATCATCCTTAGTGTCCTGTGCAATTTTTCTCTCGAAGCTGGCCTTAGACGATTTTATGAGTGCCCATAGTTTTTTGTTAATACTGATCAGAGATGCCTTCCCTTTTTGGGATTTTGCTCTATCATGTAGTAGCTTCCTCCTTCTATTGTATAGTTTGTTTATGGCTGGGGTCCACCAGACAGGACGTCTTCCTTTGGAGGATTGGGTCTTGGTCTTATATAGGGTATAACTGATGCATGAAGTGATATCTGCAGCTATGATGTGTGGTACATGGTCTACTGTCACTGTTCATCTGACATACTTCTTATCTTCAAATAGATATTTTTTTTTATTTCAGAACAGGTACTGATATTATTGTTTGTAAAAGTTATATCTGAGTGCTCACTGACTCCCATTTAGTGATGTCATAAAGCGTCAGATAAGGAATAATAAAATTTTTAACTTTGTACAATACATTCCGAAGAGGTGCTGTACCCAAGTATGCATATAATGAACTTTCTTAAGTAGTACAATTAGTGCAAAGTGTTATTTCAGCAATTAACATATGTTACAATTGAATGAAAATGTATTGTTTTGTTTTTTATACTGCACAATGGTTCCTCATATTGACCTATGTTGCCTGCTAAGATCTTGCATATCAGATTTAATTTCATAATAAACAACAATCTGTGGCCTCGGAGACAAAGCCATCATCATATGTGCAGTACTGAGTGTGAAGTGGCAGTAGTGCTTCTCTACATGACAGGATATTCATTTTTTATTTTAATTTTCTTACTACTTTTAAGTTGAATGTTACCGCCAGTTGTAACAATTGTAATGCATAGAGCATTAATGGTGTTAATCACTGCAATCTTATGTTATGACGTGACATATAACTTTCTTTCAACAGTTCCATGAAGTTTTAAGCTGTACTATTACACAAATAAAGTGCATACATTTAAAAAATGTACTATAACCCCCAATCCTCTCTCTCTCTGTCTCTATCTCTCTTCCTCCTTTTTTTTTACTTTATTTAATAGATTATTAGCCTAGAAGTTAAACATTAACACATGCATGCATGCATGCTTTAACACATGCAAGTGAAGGTTAAATTGCAAGTAACAGACATGTCACACTTGAATTACAGTAGGACAAGGGCAAGTGTGTCAGCCATATCTCCTAAAGATAGGCTAGGTGATGGTGCTATTGATTTTGAAGAGGTGTTGTCATGAGAGCTGGATGATGAGTTGGACCAATGTCATGACCTCCTTGATGCAAGTGATCCTGCAGACACAGATGTGGCAGTGCTGTGGGACTGAGAACTTGAATATGAGGTTGTACCAGGTGTGGATGAATGCTTACATGTCATGCATGAAATCTGTTCTGCTTGTTCCCCACTATTAATTACAGTCCTTTCTTGAGAAGCTCTTGTAGCTTCATTTGATCTGCCTCCATGTGTCCTGACAGTGTCCATCCTCTTCCAAGACTGACCCTTACTTGAGTCTGGTAAGTCCTAACTACTGTACCAATGGTGGCAACCATGAATGGTTGGTGTGCCACCATACTATATATCAGAGAGATCGTGGCATTATCCCTATTCTCCATCATTTATATTTAATGCTTGAAATCCTCACATTTACCCTGGAAGACTCCGATCATTTTTGGCTGACCCGCTATGGTAATGCTTTGATCCCTAATAAAGTTATGGTACATTTGCTAATGGGAAACCACTAAGTGTTTCTTGGGGTAGCTCTGAAAAATACCATTTGTAAATGTGTCACTGTAGACACTGTTACCTCTGAATTTCTGCCATCATCCTGAAAGTGTTTTTCTGGGTTGGGAAATACTGATTTAAACCATATATAAAAAAAAACTCAGAATTTCTACCACCTGGCTACTCCTGCTTAAGATATGATAGACTGTGCAAACAAAGTGGAGGTGTTGCATTAATTTACCCAATAATTTCAGATTAGTACCATATACCAACCCCACCTCACAATTTGCATCTGCCAAAATTGTTCTAGCTTTCCTACAACTGAATAACAGCAAAAAGTTCTGAATCATTGAAATCTATATCCCACCAGGCAATAATGTACCCATCCCAGAACAAATCCTTGCCTGGACTTCAAAAACCTTTTCCAGTGAAACAATTATCCTTGGAAATGTCAACATAGATTGGACAGAAGTCACAAAAAAAACAATCCTCAATAAATATACATCTACTCAATGATACTCAGCTTATCGATGAAGTAACTAGACCCAAAAAAACAACAACTAGTGTTTCCATGATAGACTGGATACTAGCCTCACACCAAAACAAAGTAGCTTCAGTAGGGACTCTACCTCAAATCATAAGTGAGCACCTCCCAGCATACATAATACGTAAATCCACCCTAGTCCCCAGCCAACACCAGTACAGACTAACTAGAAATATCTCCAATTTCGACTAAACAACTCTAAATGACACCCTGGCACAAGTAAACTGGAGCATTCTCAAAGTCCTCCCACTAGATGAAGTTGTTGAATTATTTAATTCAACCTTCTTAGAAATCCTAAACATTCTAGCCCCCATACTGCAAAAAAGAATTAAAAACAACAATGCTACTGGGCTTACTCATCCTACAAAACAACTGATGTCTAAAAGAGACAAATGTTGGAAGCTTTGACAAAAAAACAAAGACCCCCCCCCGATACCTCCTGCAATTCAAACAACTTCACAATCAAGCAAAACATACAGTAGTAAAAGACAAAAAAAATTCTATCTAACCTAAAATGCCATAAACAAAACCCTAAGAAATTCTAGAATACAATCTCAACCCTACTTAATCCAGGATACAATAACAACCCCTGTCCTGACCCAGACAAATCTCACACAGAAATTGCCATAATATTCAGCACACATTTTTTAGACCCCATTGTTGCACTTACAGGAAACTTCCCTCAAATAAATGTCACAGCACATTGACCAAATATAATCTCCACGCCAGACTTCACCTTCTCCCCCATCCCTACCTTAACTATCTTGAAACTACTCCTTAAATTCAAACCATGTACTAATGCGCCTGATAACCTACCCCCAACATACGTCCAGATGTCAGCAAAGTCTATAGCTTATCCAGTTAGCATACTTATCAACAGATCTCTCCAAGAACAGCAAGTACTCACTATCTGGAAAAAAGCATTTATTCTCCCACTACATAAAGGTGGCCAAAACATACATTTCACCAATGTCGAACCCATAGCAATACTTTCCCCTCTATCCAAAATTCTAGAAAAATGTGTCCACAATCAACTCCTAAAGCACCTCCTAGACAATAACATCTTGTTCACCATCCAACACGGTTTCAGACCTGGACACAGTACCACCACTGCCCTTATATCATTCTTGGACACTGTAAACCATGCAAGAGACACAGGGAAAATTGTGTGATCTTTATTCATTTGATACCATCTCACATCCCCTACTACTCACTAAACTATCTAACCTAGGAATCTCACCCCCTACCTTAGCCTGGTACCTTACAAATAGACAACAAGTAACAAAATGGGACCAGTACTTCTCACCTTATCTCCTGATATCAACAGGAGTTCCCCAAGGTTCTATACTTGGGCCCATCCTATTCAGCATATTTGTTAATGAATTCCACTCTTCCCTCTCTCAAACCTCACTTATTCAATACGCAGCTGATTCCACCATCATCTGCTCTGCCAACTCCACCAGTAAACTCCAAAAACTAACTCATATCATCTTATCATCCACAGAAACATAGATGGACAACAATCACCTAGTCCTAAATGCTAACACAACCAAACTCCTGATATTCACCCCCATAAACAGGTCAGAATTTACTATACAGTCTCAGAACAGCACTGTCATCAAAGTAGTGCCTCAGACTAAACTCCTTGGAGTTACTATCGATGAAAATCTCTCCTTTGACCTTCATACCCTAAACAGCATCAGAAAGACCCACCAAAAGGTAGGTCTGCTTTCAGACACATAACTTACCTCATGAACTCGTTCTCCTTCAAAACCACAAAAACATTATTTTACACCAACAAATGGGTGGTTTTGAAGGAGAACAAGTTTGTGTGCTGCTTGTTCTGCATTTCCTGCATTTTGAAATTACTGGTTTACCGGCTTTTGGTTTTGTTTTGCACATAAATTACCTCTACCACTCAGCCAAAAAAAATCCTCCTTTCTTTTACCATCTCTACTATGTGGTGCCACCCTGCTCACAGGCATTAAACTCTCTAAAAAATAAACTCGAATCTTGTTACAATAAAAGAGCAAAGTTTGCCAACAATGCTACACTTACCTCCCATCACTGTATATCCCTTCAAAAACTAAATTGGCTTGAACTACCTCACTTCCTAAGTTACTTACAACTCACCACTTCACATAAAATCATAACAAAACCAGAAGAGTGCCCATCCTGAGCCTCACTAATGTCCCCTTACAACCCCGCTAGATACCTCAGATAAAAAAATAAATGTCTTCTGAAGGTAGAATTACCCAACTTTACAGGTGGCTCTTTACTCCATTGCTATAGCCAAGGTGTGGAATTCCTTACCCACCACAATCAGAACCACTTCTAAGCATACCATTTTTAAGAAGTCTCTGCAAGAATACCTCTCCAAACTATGGCTCTGTACATGCACAAATAATTCTTCTAACATTACATGAAACTAGAAATATCTTCTAACAACTTTAACACTTTGAAATATCCATCTTCACTTAATTTAACTCTTCTCCCTCTCAGTTTTATGCATCCTCAGCTACAAGATGAAATTTAAAGAAAAGAAAGCCTAATTCTATTTGTATATCAACATGTATATATTGTACCTGAATGAAAATAATTATTTTTGTATTTTGTATAATGTTGCTTACTAGTATCTTGAATCTGTTATCAGTCATTATGTAACTTTATTTCATCAATGTATATGTAATAGGTTGAGCTTTTCTCTCCTGGTCTCCACTGAAAATGGGCACTCCTAGGCCCATTGGGCTATCCTGGAAAACAAATGAAAATAAATAAGTAATGTAGAGGTGCACTGGTTTTCCTCCTGTTCGAGCGGGAGTGCAGTGTCAGCATGTGCTTGACTTTGTGAGGTACTGTTACTTCATGCTATGCTACTAAGATGCTGGAGGGTGTGTGATTCTGGCATTAATCTTGAGCACTGTATGCCACTTTCCTCAGGCTGCCTCATAAATTTAGCTATGTTATCATCACCATCATCAATAGCCATCTGTCTGCTGATATGCTCCAAATCGATTGGTATAGTGGAACTGTGTTTCTGCTCATGATGCTGTAAAAAATTATTTGAAAACATTGCCAGTAAAGAAATAGCATATACTACTATATGCTGAGAGGTGTGCACTAGAGCCATTATAATCTAGCCATCATATGATTAAAGCAAAGATTTTTTGACGTGAACTCACTAATCTTGTTTCATATTAATTTGCAATATTTATATTATTTTCCTTACTTTATAAAGTCCACCGTGTTTTAAGTTATTTTCTACCTAACTTGAGTAATCACATGTTAATATGGTGGTGTTAAATGTATTCACATAATTTCAAGTTCATTTACACTTTTCGTATGCACCTTCAACCCTTTTACATTTATCTCTATGAATTGCAGTAATAAGCAAAGGTTTACGACAACTTATCTGCATAATTAGGTCTTTGCCACTCCTGAAATTGTCCTTAGGATCACATGAACATACTGGGGATAGAAGCATAGTCTGTAGCTCTCCTTAGCTAGTCTCAGAATACTGCAGGAGTATGCAGATAGCCTCAGCTTGTTTCTAATCTGACCTTGTTTAGAAAAGGCAAATGGGGTCACAGAACGTGAGTTTGCACAACTATGAAGTATCATCCCTGCCCATCTAACATCATCCGGTACATCTTATCACCTCAAATCACTCAACATTTAGTAGAAGTTGGTACTCACACACACAGAAATATTTATTTCTGCAAAAAGACCCCCTGCAAAAAAACATTAATAATGTTGGTATACTGTATGAGGAATGCATAGATGATATTCAGGTGCAATACTTCAAAAAGTTAGCAAAAACAATCCGTCTTCATTCTTCACCCTTCCTATCTCACCCTCTCCACCTGGTTAATGAAAACAACAGGATGTCCACATAAGGATACCCCTATATAAAATACATTAAATTCCTTTATATTTTTTAATTTTCAGAAATAAAAGTTGCAGAGCACACCGGTTAGACTAAGTCCTTGAAGTATGACAGCACACTGCTATGATCATCCACAATATCTGAATATAAGGTTTTTACATAGTCCTTTGTATATACTTAATGCTTATATTGAGGTACTTTATCTTTTTCTATAATAGGCATGTTTAGCAAACCAGGTTCACATTTCCTTAGTCAACACAAATAACATGGTTTATTATATTTCCAAATAGGTGTAGCAGTGCTCTTTGCTGATAACTGCTATGCAGGTGAGAAACCCAGGACTATGATTGCCACGTGCTAGGACAGATTTGCAGGTTCCCCACACTCCATTACCCTTTTACCTTCCTTTTGAGCATCTCAGTATCAGCAGCAATACAGTCTTGAAAAGACCAGCAGTTTCACATGAATCCCTTATCTCTGCTGCCACTGCTTGGCTAGTCCTCTTCAGCTTGCTCCATATCTTTTCCATTTTAATCTGTCTTTTTATGTTATCTACTGTGATCTGCATTCCCACATAATCAGTCCTCATAATACAGCACTTTTTTACTCATTCTTTTTCTGGCTTACCTGTTCGCCCATGATTGGCAGTGGAGTTGTACAGTGTTTTGCCAGCCCGGTGCCCAACCTTCCACAGAAGGCACACACACACACACACAGACACACAAACACACACACACAGACACACAGACACACACACACACACACACACACACATGCATGCCCTCACTCACACCTAGGGCCAATTTAGCAAGTCCAATTCACTTACAGCATGTCTTTGGGATGTGGGAGGAAACTGGAGCATCTGAAGGAAACCCACATGACCACAGGGAGGACATGCAGACTCCGCATAGAAGGCACCCCAGCCAAGGATCGAACCGCAGAACCACTTGCTGTGAGGTGGCACTGCTAACCACTGCACCATCATGGCCACCCCACTTTTACTCATTATTTTCTTTAATTTGGTAACTTGGGTAGAGCACTGCTCCAAAAGAACCTGTTTAGGTCTCAGCCTGTACAAATATAAATGACAGCAGACAAGTAAGTTAGCAAGAAGTATTATGAATGCAAATAAAATGTTGTGTGAAGATAGCAATTAATTGATAACAGCAAAAATAACAAAGTACACAGTATAATGGACAGTATGAACCCAAGGAACGAAGCAGAAAATGAAACAGTGAAGGGATAGAGCACAAAGTGTAAAAGATAAAAGTAAGATAAGGGTACACACAAAATTATTCATGCCTTAACTTTTTTATTTTTGCCATTTTTCTGTTTTTGATACATGATAGCACAGAAAAAACAGTATAAGGACTGCTGGCATTCAAGGCTTGAAATTTTCTGGACCATATATTTACCTACTCAAAATATAAGTGCTTGAATGTGAGACTACTAAGTGATACTCTCCTTTCAAAATGGCTGCTGAAGTCAATGATCCTCAGGTCATTTTGATCTGTCAGGATCTACTGGCAAATGCCTGTTTCCACTGCAGTACTCAGGTGATTAACTAGCATTGAACTTACAAAACAAAATGTAAACATAAACACTAACAACAAATTCTGTACAACTGTCATCTGACCTGAAACACTGGTTGTTTCTATACTACTAACTAGTAATGCAGAAACTTGTCAACCAACACCCTTTAAATGTTCCCCAACTGCAGATAACTCTTGTCCCATCACCACTAACACAGATGAACAATCTTTAAACCATTGTCTGCAAATACACAGTGCTGGGAAAAGTAAAACACACAAATATCCCTTAATTGCACTATGTATTAGTGCCTAGGAGTTCCTTAGATGCATTTCAAACAAACACACACTGTGATTGCTGCTGGTAGGGCCAAGCAGTCAGCACTTTGATAGCATGAAGTTTTATGCCCTGGTGACCATTATAAAACCCATGCTTCTGAATTTATTGACAAATCCTCATGTTAGGAACTGATGCTTCTTTTTTCTAAATTTCAAGGTTCTATTGCTGAACATAAGCAGTCAGGGAAGAAGATGATAATTGCTATTGGTCTTGCATAAACTGCACCCTGTGAACATACTTCTTATGTGTCCCAATTTGGGTAGTTAATAAACAATAGGAGCTGGAATAAAAAACACTGAGCCTGATGCAGTCATAAATAATCACAGTGATTTCAGCACACTTATTGTTGTGACTGCAAGAGGACATTTATTCTGTCTTTTTTTGATCTTTCTTATTTTTAAATTTAGAAACTAAATGCCCATTGCACATTCAAAGGGTTCGGCATCAAATCATTAAATTCATTGACTGCATCTAATTGCTTTATCACAGCATTGCCTCAACTTTCCATGCTCTGAGCAGCAGCAGTACCCGTTATTACCCTCGCCCTGTAGGGATTGCAATGGGTGCCAGCAACACACACTTAATGTCTCTCCATCCATAAAATCGGTAAAAACTACTCAAACCAGAAATGACTTACTTTACAATACTGGACCTGCTGTTGCAAGACATAGTTTGAGCTTCATGGGGAAAACACACTTTAGGCATTACTGCTGCTGCTGTTTAGGGCACCTGCTTTTCTCATACGTCACCCAGTTTATTAACAGATATGGTAGAAGTGGCTATTTGATGTTGCCCTAGCTTAAAAACAGAAAACATATCAGGAACAATAGTAAATATGCAGTATTAGATTTCATTTTCACATCTACTTGGTAGATCACATTTACAGCAAGGCCATGATACTTTAGATAACAGAATGACTGGCTTGAGCTTCTTAGATTACGGCTTACAGCAACAGTAGATGAAAGATTTTGACTGTTGCTCTTTGCATGCTGAAGGTTGCAAAAAGTGATTCTTTGCATTTGACATACGGTGACACATCATAAGCCTTGTGACTATCTTTTTTTTTCTTTTCTTTTCTTCACGGCAGCCTGATCCTGATTTATAGACACTGTTTCTTTTTTTATTTATATTTTTATTTTTTGAGAACTATCTGACAACATTTTTCAGGCCCAAACAGTTAGCACCAGGCCCTGGGCAGCTTCTTTTGGAGCTTTATGTAGATTAGTCTTTGAAAACAATTCCTCAAATACCAGAACAAATGATCTGAACTTACATCACCATATACAAAAACCAGTAGAGAGACAGGTTTATTTATTTGCATAGACAGCACAGTGGCACAGCAGATAGTGTTGTTGCCTCACAACAAGAGGTTCACCGATTTGATTCTTGGATGGCAAGCCTTCTGTGTGGAGTCTGCCATGTCCACCCCGTGTTTTATGTGGGTTTCCTCCAGGTACTCTGGTTTCCTCCCACATTCCAAAGTTATGCAGTAGGTGGATTGGCCACTCTAAACTGGACATAGGTATGAGTATGTGGTGTGTAAGAACTACCACTGCAGGACTAGCCATCCTAGGTCTATATGATTGTCACTGTTGAAGTGACACCTTGACACCATGTGCAAAAATGAGAAAAAAGAGGTTGTGGATGGATGGATTTACCTGGAATAAATAGCCCTTACATGCTTAACAGAATGATGCCGTCTCATACTCCAAGATGGACCTAGATGATTGGATGGGCATTCCTGGCATGACTTGCATTACCTTCTAGAAGAAGAACATAAATCATTAAGGCGAGTATTGGCAAAGTGTAAATGGAAGCCAGCATTACTGTCTTGTCATAATAGCTGATTTCACAGCTTGAACAGCTTTATTTATTCAGTAAAAATGAGAATCAATGAAATGTGGCAAGCAGCTTCTGTAGATCTTTGCTGCAGTTTACTAAAATCCTTTTATACAGCAAAGAACTTGCTTATCCTAAATTCCCTTTGGGCACTCAACCCTTTGTGGGCTTTCTTTTTCATCCTTATAGAAGATATTTCTTTTGGCCCTCTGTTTGTCCTTCTCAAACCTGGGGTGGATGACAAATGGGGGCATTGCCCAAGACACTAATTTATCTTGCTGCATCTCTATTTTTTTATTTACTAAACCTATGTATAAAGGTTCACTATTTAAGCAATAGTATGATAATGGATAGATAAAGAAGCTATGTATTTCTAGGATGCTTATTTCCATGTTAAGCAATAGAACTTTTATTCCACCCACAAGGTCAGTGCACTAACACTTTTTATTTTTAGACCTGTAGCTCCAGAGGTGAGATTTTCTTTTGACATAATCCCATCTATACAAACTATCTCAGAGTTATCCATTTATTCCCAAAGTGTGTGCTAGCATGAAGACGAAGAAGCGAGAGAGAGAGAGATAGGGAGACAGAAGGGCATAACATGGGGTTTTGACACAATGATATTTTGATACATTAAGTGATGCAATGTTTAAAATCAGGCATTGTATCCAATATGATGAAACACAGCTTTTTAGGATAGGGAGACAGAAGGGCATAACATGGGGTTTTGACACAATGATGTTTTGATACATTAAGTGATGCAATGTTTAAAATCAGGCATTGTATCCAATATGATGAAACACAGCTTTTTATCCTAAAGCATTGCAAAATAATGAGGATTTCAAAAAGCTAAGCTGGTGGATGATTGGCCAGGATAGGAAGTGTTGAGTACCAGGAACATCATTCCATTTAAAAGCAGTGCCATAAAGGAACATGTTAGATGAAAGAAGCACATCATGAACTTGCTCATGTCACTGTGATGTCTGGTCAGAAAAGTTAAAAATGATGACAACTTTTATGAGACAATTCAGTTCCCTACTCCACTTATGTCCTCCTGTTGGAGTTAATATTTTCAATACAACGAGAACCCTTGGCTTTCTGAATTTCTATACGAGGTTAACAAAGGTCATTATTAATACATTTTTGAGATATCATTCCTGAACTAGGAGCACACTGGGATTTATACAGAAGGAGCAGCAAAAAAGGACAGAGAAAGAGTAAGACAAGGCTTGACCAGGGCCAAAGAGCAGCTCCATATGGTCACAGGCAACAAAGCTAGGCAGAGGGTATTAAAGAAAAACAAAAAGCCAGAGTCAAGAAGACAGTTAAAAAAAGAAGAAAAATAAACCTGCAAAACTAAAGAATATAAGATAGAATTAGAGGTGCAAATTTAAGTTATCCCTGCATATTTATCTCTGGTTTTTATTTTTGCAATTATTGTTCTGCTTTGAACTTCTGTTAATGCTAAATAAAAGCTTGCAAAGTACAACCAGGAATATAATACATATAAGACAACTAAACAGTAATCTTGTGCAACTTGAGAAGCAACATAAAATAGGATACTAAAATTGTTTTTTATTGCCTTTTCATCCTAGAAATTACTATGGACTTGGCAAGGGAGTTGCATCATAATACACAAACTAGAGAATAATTCAGATAATCAGCTAAACAAAGTACTTCTGGATTTATTAAGTAGTAAAATAACTGAAACAAATTATTGCTTGAGCTCTATTAATGCAGAAAAGCAGATTCTGGCATTGTTGGCACATCTGCAGACATATAGTTACAAGGTGCAAAGAATCTTCATATTGTTGTCTGTTTGAGCTTTGCAGCTACAGACTATATCAATCTTAACAAGTGACTTATTGTTCCAAGTGATTTCTGAAGCAAACATGTTTGTAAAGCAAACTTTTCTGGTGTTTCAGTAATTGATACTGAATAGACCCTTTTCTGCTGTGACACAGACAAAGAAAGTTTAACTAGTTACATACAGGGTAATTAATTCCAAAATATTTATGTGATATCATCTTATACAGAAGGATATAAACATTGGTGAAGAAAGACTGGTATGTGAAATTTTCACATCTCACTTTTATATCTCTGCATGAAGGCTATGCTTGGTGCTACTAATCTGGCAATAAAGAAAATGTTAGTCTGTATATAAATAGCTGCACTGCAATATGCATGACTCTAATGAGAAAATAAACTCTAATCATAATGGTTTTGTGCATAACATGGGCATTAGTAGCCTTGTAACAACATTAATACCAGCATGCATTTGTCAGGATTATTTATTTAGTTAGTTAGCTGTTTTTATTTATTTAGTTTAGCTGTTTTAAAGCATGACCAGCTTACTGTCTAAAGAATGGCAGAATAGTAGCCCCCCCCCCACCAGGTCCAAATGAATGAAGTCTTCATGTATTTAAGGACACTTGTGCTAGTGATTTTCAGGTTTATAAATCCAATCTGATTAACAGACTTATTCTTATTCAAGAAAGTGTAAGGCTAAACCTAAGTGTCTAGATATTTTGTTGGTTCCTTTTCTTATATTTGTGTACCCTTAAAAGCAGGCAGAGGAAGAAGTAATTAATGAAGAATGAATATTCCATCTGAAGTAAAAGAGCACAATTGCAAGTGGTCATTCTAAGTATCAATTACTCACTCATTTTTGCTGAGTGGATTATTTCTACTGGACAAAAATTATTTCAGAACAGACCCAGTGTCACGGTAAAGTGAAACAAGTTACATCATACTTTTCCTGCTTTTTGCACAACTGCAAAGAATGAGCAAGTTAGAGAAATGGGACCGAACAGATATATAGACAATAGTTAAAATTAATCATGGATTCAATAATCAGTCAGTGATATCCTGAATACTCCAGTCTGGTGTTACATTTTTCAGCCTGCAAGTAGTATCACACAACAAAGACTTAGTTTTGCGAAATCTGACACAAAGTGTTTTGTAGTTATATCAAGGGATAATGTATGCAAAATGAAGCTGAACATATGATATCATGGATGTGTATGGTAAAGAAGTATGAATGAGTCTTATAATCTCAATTGTATGCTTGTTTAAGAATATGAAACGGGAAAACTCTAAAGACAAAGTCTCATAAAGCGCCACCATAAATGAGGTCTCCAGGGAATATTGGCATTCTTTGATCTTAGCTGTTGTACAGTTTTTACAGAAGCGTTTGTTTTAAAATACTGTGTTAAAGTCATGAGAAAGCTGGTTAACACAACTGCTTAAAGGGGAAGGCATTGTCATTAAAGATAACGATTTTAGACTGTGATGAGAATTGCCTCATTCAGGAGGTAGTTGTACATACGATGGATATGAATGTAAGACAACACGGCAGTTAATTTTCTGAAGAGTGGCAAATCTGAAAATGTTCATCTTAAATTAGAGTTTCAAACAGGATGTGGAAAGGGAAAGCTTGAAATCTGTTATTACAAAAAAAAAAAACAAACATAAAAAAATATCTGTACAGCAGCATACCTTAGGAAAGTTTAAGACAAGGACCTGAAGTATGAATGGTTATCATATATTTAATCAGCTAAATATCGAAGTTACTAGTGAGCCTTTGAGAAAGACTCAAGTAAGGAAACAGGCTGGAACCACCTATACACTTAAATGGCATACAGATGATATTCTTGGACAAACCAGATAGGCTCAGATGCTCAATGTTAACGTTCATTTATTTGTAGTTTTCTTCATTACAGGCCTTGAATTGATTCCTACTGCCTCAATTAGTTTATAATATGACCTTGCACATCACTGAGCCATCTCAGTTTACTTCTTTATTCCTAAAATGAGAGTCTGAGAACAAAAGTACTAAAGTGTTTATTATTAAAATTATGGATTTACAGTGTCATGCAATTCCTTTACTGTGATAAATATTAATTGGTGTTTCACCGTAGGCAATGCATAATGTACCTGCAAAAATGATCATTTACATTTTGTACTTTATCCTTTTTTTTAATTGAAACGTGTTGAATTTTACCATATGCATATTTTCTGATAAAAATCTGTAAATACAGAGACAGGACCAAATTGTCCCCATTAGCATATTAAATAAAGAGGCACACATTAATTGACCTATCTTGTCCTGCAGGGGTATTCGCTAAAGAAAAAAAAAGGGAATTCATTGAGGATTCACATTAATGCCTTATTGCCCTATAATAGAAACACACTGAGAAATGTGGTAAATTAAACATTGCAGTCTGATTTACTTCAGTTCTGTGAGAGAATATGCTTGCTAGCAGATGGGACTAATCAAGAGATAATTGGCATTCAGATGCAATTATCTTTGTAGGAAGTGTCTCTTAATCAGATTGGATTTCTAAACCTGAAAATCACTAGCACAAGTGTCCTTAAATACAGAGGGACATATTGGTTGTGGACCATGTCCCAGTGCACAATATCAAATTAGGCATATATGTGTGTCAGATATTTGCCTAAGAAACAAATAGCTCTGGAAATTGTATTATCACTTTATTATTCACATTTTGTAGAGTACTTGTAATCTTTATAATTTATGGTTTCAACATGTTGAAATAAAGTTTTGTATGGAATTTTATTCGGTATCAAATATGATTTGACTGGTACATGACTGTATTCTATAATATACAATATCAACATGAGTCATGTCATATTGACTGAAACAGGAGCACTGTATTTTGAAAAGACCGTTTACTCTGAAAGCTAGATGCAGAATTCTGAAGAGTGATAAAGACAAGAAAAATAAGTGCTATCATACCTTATTAACATGTATGATGCAAATCCATTGTCAAAATAAATGTCAACTGAAGGAAATTCCAGACAGCCATATTAACATTCTTTCCCAAAGTTACCAGCTAAAACTGAAATGGTCATATAGACCGATATAGACGTTTCTTGAAAAGCATGGGCTAGTTAAATTCATATGCTAAAACAGGACACATACATTGTAATATCATAATTTCACAGATGATCCTAAATATAAAAATTGATAACTTTAGGGAAGCCACAGGTACTTTGAGAAGTTCGTTACAAGAAGGAGCATTATATGCTCAGCATTATACTACAAACCATAAATAAATCCGCACAACTTCCTTTTACATTTTGTCTGCATACCCAGAACTGCTAGCTGTCAATGCTCCTCACTGATTGGCAAGCAGCATCTAAGCAGAGCTGCTTATTTTATGATGTCAGTGTTTTCCAAGGTAAAGGAATATGCCCTTATTTTCATTGCCTATTAAACTTGGTAGCAGCATTGTGCAATGTATTACATAGCCTCCAAGAACTAATAGCAGAAAAAAGTTTTCCTAGATTGAGCCATATATTCCTCTCTCTACAAAATAAAATTGCCATATGCCCATATAGGTTCATAGATTAGTATTAGGCTAACTGCCCTTGTGGATTGTAGACCATTTTGAACACAGTTAGTTACCCCACGTGAGAATCAAACCCTACACCTTCTGTTTGTAAGGTAAACAACTATTATGCCAACCCTCTCACTACTACTACTTCTTCTTTCGGCTTTTCCCAGTTAGGGGTTTCCACAGTGGATCATCTGTCCGCTCATGATTGGCAGTGGAGTTTTACGATGTTGAGTTGCAAGCCCGGCGCCCAACCTTCGACAGAAGGCACACACATGCACACACGCACACCTAGGGCCAATTTAGTGTGTCCAATCCACCTACTGCATGTCTTTGGGATGTGGGAGGAAATCAAAGCACTTGGAGGAAACCCATGCGAACACAGGGAGGACATGCAGACTCCACACAGAAGGCACCCCAGCTGAGAATCGAACTGGAGAACCTCTTGCTGTGAGTCGATGCCAACCTCTCACTACCTTTCCTGTTATTCTCTTATCCTAGCTGTAAGAAATAAGGTGGCAGAGCTGGAAGCATGCTCAAAGCCAGGAACTACACCAAAGTCAAGTAGTAAATCAAATTTATTGAACATAATTTGATTAAGCACTTTTGTCCTATTCTGTTACTAATAATTTGTACAGTTTTAAAGTCAAACATAGTTTTTTTAAACTGTTTAGCATTTTAACATTTTACAATGCATATTTAATCATTACTATTACATTTTATGTTTAAACAACAAGTTTATTTAGGTTTAACGTTGTGTTGTCAACTTTTTAACTTATGAGAATCTGCTATTCAGTTTGTGCTGCTGCTAGCCCTTTAAGGATACCTTATTTAATTTATTATTGCTTAATAGTTTTGATTGGTGTACTGATTTGGTTTAGCATATAAAAGGTTTTATTTGTGCATGAATTTTTATTTTGATGAAGTCCTAAACAGAATAGGATGATAGTGCATTATCAAATTATTTTCAATAAATTTGATTTACTACTTGATTTTGGTGTATTTCCTGGCTTTGTGCATGCTTTCAGCCTGGTCATTTTATTTCTTTGGATTAAGTAGTGTATTGGGTAACTTTTGCTTTATTTTTTGGTTTCCTTATCCTAGCTGTATAATTACCTACCAGACTTGTAAATCTTATGACATTAAAAACAGAAAGAAATGAGCACTTGTCAGTGCTTTATGTCGGCTTGCACAATATTAGTAATGCAACTATGTACTTTATGGAATGGTGTAGGAGGCTGAATGAAATGTAATGAGAGACAGCTGGCTAGGACAAAATGCTGTTTAGTTTTTTTTTTTAAATAAAAACTTAATAATTTCAAAAAGAATCTCAGCTGAAAAAATGATTAATCATTTATTCAAGGTTTTTAAATCACGTTGGCCTCATTTTAACAATGGGATGGCAATAAATGTATGGATAAATTCCTCATTCTCTATAGTATTATTTACAATTAATATTCTTGAAATCTTTGTGTTTGAAAATTGTGCTGCCAAGAATTACTTTAGCTTCAGTCTTGGTTTGAAGTAATGGTGGGACATAGAGGCTCAAGTATTAGTCACCTGGAAAGTGATATTCATTGTTGAAGCACTTCAGTGCAATGTTAATATCCCACTGCTTCATGTAATGGACAAGTACATTTATTTTCTAGTAAGATTTACTATATCATCTTCCATATTTCAATAATGGCACAGTGATGCTTCTACTGAAAGTTCATAACACTCATCTGCAAATTTGCTTACATTTTACCTAATGTATAACATTGACTCAGTAGTGTTAAATTATTGTCATTGCTCATGTCTGACTGTAGATTTGAATATAACTTTTGTTAGTCCTATCATCTGTCTCATTATGGATTTCTCTACCTTGTTGTTGAATATAGTTAGTCACATTGTCTAGAATTTTCTTTCATCGAACTTTAAAGCAAGAGCTTACCTGTTTCTGCAACTAAATCTTGGCACTCTTTCCTGTTTAACTTAATACAAAGTTGCAGGTTGTTTTTTCACTCATAAAGGAGTTTTATTAAACACATTTTTACTGTTTTAGCATCAGAAGTTATAATCATATAATTTCATCATAAAACAGGCATCTCAAAATTCAAAGATATTTAAAATGCCAATAACAAGAGCAAGAAATTATTAGTAGAACACATCATAAGAAATGATGGTATCCTTTCACTGTGGTTTATGGAGCTGTCTTATTTTCTCTGTACTAATAAAACAGATTACTAATAAATTAAGATAATGAGTATTTACCTTAATACATACTTTTACATGTTTTCATCTACTCTTTTCACTTTAAGCAATTTCATCAAAATGTGTTTCTCTAGTATGCTGCCCATATGGCATAAAGTATAAAGATTTAACCTAGGATCAACTTGCAATACAGGTGGTATATAAGCTGATGATGGACAGTGGCAATGGCAGTTTTCTCTGTACTGGGGTAGAATTCAGTCTTATTCATTGCAATGCCCAATTCTAGAGAAACACATGGTATCAGAGTGCTGCCAATAAGATGAACATGGGAGTTCCCAGCTGCATTCACACTGTAGCCTTTACAGAACTTAGGTAAAACGCATTCCCCTTATAAAAGTGAATATTAACAGCATTTCCTGGGGAGAGCTTAAAGATACAAACAAGAAAGTGCAAGCTTCCCGAGTTAAATTACCAAAAGAAGCTCTACTCTCTTTCTTCAAACTAGACTGTTTAAAGTAGATGAACCCTTCTAATGGAAGGAGACCCCTTGAGAGTGATATCAGGTTATGATTTACCCATAGTGTAAGGGGGAAAGAATCAATCACTAGGACTATCTAAAGGGGCATGATAGTTAAAGAGGAACAAAATGTTCACTCGCTTGTATCCAAAAGCATAAAAAGAAACTAGATGAAATAAATCATGTCTAACATTCTGCCCTCATCACTTTTCATACTTCATTCACATCTATAGGCAAGAAGTCATTGCAATTTCACTATGCAGTTTCACCATGTTAAGCACTGTGTAGTAGCCTCTTATTTAGTTACCGTATTCCCCTTGCACAGTTAAAGGAGAGATTGTGAGTTTTTAATTAGTCTAAATATGATTGTTTTTCAAGTCATGGCCAGATTTATTGAAAGCAAACAATGTGAACATTCAGGTACACCATTATAAAGGGACAAAATCGAAATGATTGCATCCATGTAGGCAGTGCTATTAAGAGAAAGTATAAAATCATGTATTTATTGATCAATGTTATTAAATAGTCTGACCACAGATAAATTTACAGTGACTTTAAAAGTACTTTAGCATAACAGAAATTTGGCAGGTAATATTAAGTAATTATATGGAACTGTTGTTCTTTAGGAGTACATTAAAAAGAGGGAAATAAAAGTGAAACTACAAATACCAAGTTAGTGATCAGGGTTTATACTAGTTTTAAATGATGACCAATGACATGACAACTTGTATCACCTGCCTCTTAGGTTTCTTTTAGATGTTTTTTTAACAGCTTAAGAACTCACACTAGGTCAACTGCACAAACAGAATGTTGTTTAAAAGACACAACAGACACATCTCTATAATGAATTCAACAATAAAACAGAAACTGATACCCATATAATGGTGGAAACTGAATTATGTAATCTGTATACATTAAAACTGAGAGAGTCAGATTAATCTTGTAAGCCTGCACTTAAGAAACATTGCATTTTGTATTTGTTCTGTCTTTTTAACGTACACTATCCCCAGGATTCTGCAAGCTCTGCATGGTGTGCAGGAATAGTGCAGGAGCTGCTGGAGGCAATATGGCCACCGTGCGATCCAGGAATAAGCTCCCAGGATGTGCATGAGTGCTCCTGCACTATTCCTGCACAGACACAGCTCCTGTATGCAATTTATGCCAATTGCAGTTGAAAACCATGCAAATGAGGTGAATTTGTGATCCAGGAAGCTGGCAGCTGGCTGTGCAGGACTTGTGTAGTCTGCAGAAATGTACTTAGTAACTGAGTACATTTCTGCAAACAACAAAATGGAACCATGACAGCTCCAAATAAAGGGTGTATGTAATGTGCAAAGCAAGCCAATGGCCAAATATATGGCCATTGGCATGGAAAACAGTTGCTTTCGGCTGTTTAAGCGTAGGGCAGCAGCACGCAAATGGGATCGGGCCAAAAATAAAAAAAAAAAATTGAAAAGCATTCTATCCAAAATCACAATTTTGCCATTATACTTAATGGCAGGCAGAAGACAACATGGGCAGTGAATAGTGGTTGCTAAGGGGGAAGGCTCAGTGTGGAACTTGTAACTAGGCATTTGCAGGCAATCCTATGCAAATTAGGAGAAAGATAATGAATCATAGATCCCCCCTCATGGCTAGCCTGCACCCAACCGTGTCGGTGCAGGAAGACCATGGTGCAAGCCTAAGAGCTAGCTGACATCATAGAGAGTTGTGTCAGGCATACTGTAAGCTTATTGGAGCACTGCGGCTCGAGTTTGCCCTTAGCTTAGCAGAGTTAAGCAAGGGGGTGTGTCTGAGGCTGCCTAGCACATTTTACATTGCCTAAATGGGAGTGTGTGCCGTGCACCGTGTTTTAAAAGAAAAAAAAAGTAAACCAGGAAATAGCAGCTCTGTGCACATGTGAGCACTGTGTTTGCAGGGCCTGCCCCTGGGCTATACATGAAGGCAATGGGAAGGGAAAACAGCAGTAGGAAGGTAATCAAGGAGAACTAGCATAGCTGTAAGGTGAAATGTATCAGAATCTGCCAATTACACAGGCAGTAGTCCAGTCCAGCACACCACTATAAACTATGCAAACATCTTTCCCTCTGGTTTTTCCCACAAACTATACACCACTGGTGTACACAAGCAGGGAAATTTTACCAAACAAAAGCAATAAAATGATAGGGGGTGCAGCAGCTATCATATATCAACATGTGGAAGAGGCTGAGGATGAGAATGCTGACAACCAACCCACAGTCAGGAGAAGGAGCAGAGTGTACACACCCAAGGTAATCTACCAGGGGTTACATGAGCTGGAGATAGTGGAGCCCTATAGGGTGAACAGAGACCTCCTACAGAAAATTGTTGAGCTATGCCAGCCACACCTCACACACAGAGCCAGAGGGGAACCCATCCCAGTGGATACCAAGGTATGTGTAGGCCTAAGAATACTAGCCACAGATACCTTCCAAAGGCTAACTGGGGATATCATGGGCATCAGCATCCAGGGTACTCCACCAGTTCCTGGATGCCTTGTCAGCACATGCCAGTGAGCACGTATATTTCCACAACAGCTGTGAGGTATTGGCAAGCAATGTGTGGCTCTTCCACCAAATAGAAGAATACCCTGAGGTAGTGGGTACTATAGACTGCATGCACATACACATCAAAGCACCCCCCCGGTGAGCCAGGTAGGGTTTACATCAACTACAATGGCTTCCCCTCCATCAGCTGCAAGGTCGTGTGCGATGCCGAGGGCATTATAATGAATGTGTGTGCTGGCTGCCCTGGAAGCTATCACAACTCCCACATCTGGCATCTGACATAGCTGTACCAGAGATTTGCCAATGGAGACATCCCTTATGGCCACCTAGTGAGGGATGCTGGTTACGCACTTGAACCATGGCTGATGACACCCATCAGAAATACACACACATCTGAACAAGAACTCCATAATGAGGCACATGCACAGACCAGAATCATAATAGAACATGTGTTTGGAATGCTCAAGTCATGATTCCAGTGCCTGGAGACATCCGGTGGAGCCTTGCAGTACTCACCAGCTACATGTACCCAAATTGTCATCGTATGTGCCATGCTACACAATATGATCCTGTGGAAACAGCTGCAGCAGGTACAGCATGGGGCAGGGTCATGCAGCCCCCCCACCATTGCCAAGGCCTGCACAGGCACAGAGTGACTCGCATGAGGAACAACCTGTGCCTGCCCCAGTAGGCAGAAGGAGGCATGCCCAGTATGCCCAGGCCATGGCAAAGAGGCAACACATAGCACATACACTGACATGGTAGGAACCCAGGGAATGACACCTTTCTCTGACTCACACATACAATAAAAGGGATGCCAAACATGACACTACCTGTGCTTAACCATGTATAGGGAATGTACTGTGTGCATTTGACATAGCCCTCCAGCACCATCCTCAATACTGGCACAGCCACAAGGTAAGTCATTCTCCCTATCAATTGCCAAATGGAGTAGTATATGTTGTTACTTGTATCTATGGTATGGATGCGAGCATGCAAGGGAATCGGGTGGCTGAATGACATGCCACCAGATAGTAGACACCTACAGGGGCAGCATGAGATCTGTAACAAATACTGGTGTCACCATAGTAGCCAGTACTAGACAAGGTGACAAAACTCACTGCAGGAAATGTGATGGGCCACATGTGTGTCCATAGGACACATACATGCCAGTCAGGGAGGCTCATATACCCAACAACAATCTCAGCCAGCAGGACAGGCATAGACAAACACAAACAAAGGCTGTGCTAAGGCCTCTGATTGATGGCTATGGAGAAGCCCCCCCCCCACACCGACCTACACAGGCAGACTACAACAGGTCAGGCAGTGGGATGTTAGTTCTGAAGGGTAAGACATCAGAAACTGAAATGTAGGTCAATCAAACCTAAGACTACACTGATATGCCACTAGTCAGCATGATAGGTCAGAATACAGAATGAAATGGAGTACCTGAAATACCAGTACAGTCATAGCAAATGTGCACAAGTGTCAGGTGTGCCCCCCCAATCCTATGTAGAAATGTAGTAACATGTATGTGTAGATATAACAGTGGAGCACAGATTACATGAGCTGGCCAAGGTAGCAGGATAGATTGTAGCAAGTGTACAATATGCAGGGCTGTGTGTGTTAGGTTGGTGTGTGTTGTATATTGTGTGAGAGTGGTCAGTATGTGTGCATGGTGAGGTTTGTCCTGGTGGCCAATGGCCAGTACTGCCGATGACAGGGCCAAGTTCTCACAACTCCAGTGCCATAAACAATGCTTCCCATCAAAATACATTCCAGCAGTAAGCCATAGTAAATGTTTGGAAGTAATATGTGTCACCATCTGAAAGATGAACATGGCATGAATGTGGGCCTAGACATACAATCAGTACACAGGGGGAAGTACCCAAAACAGACAATGTATAATATGTAACTGTCAAATGCACTAACCCTTGGAATTGTACATACAGGTTAGCAACACATTATTTGGGCTTGTAGCAGGGAATACCAATGTCATCTGGCCAAACAATGGCAGACCACAAAGGTCACAGGTATGAAGTATTGAGAAACAGCTGATGTCCCTGCACAGGCCAGCATAAGTGGAATGCCCCATGCATATCTGTGAGTCAGATGTAAGTAGTGTCCATAGCCACATGCACCCAGCTTACCCCACCATCACCCACAGGTACCTCTCCCAATTTATCCCTGCTGTTGGGAATAGGTACAATATGACCCCTACCTCTGTATGGCAATAGCTAAAGAATGCAGCATGCAGAACAGGTGTCCCATGCAGGTGTGTCCCTAGCTGTAAGCAGCACCCTGCCAGCATCCACACCACTGGATCAATAATGACAAAGTATTGGCATGAACACCTTTCACACCTACCCTGTCACCCCAGGGGACTATAATGTATTGCAGTCTGGGACTGTAGGAGTGAAAGAATACAACAGCTTGCTACAGCTGGCCTGCATCACTACCAAATGGCCTACAGTCCTCTGCCAAAGACCTGCGTCTCACCCGTACTGCCAATGTATGTTATGTCATGGACTCCCAAATAATAACATAACACAGTCCACAGAACTCAAATACAAGGCCATGTGGACAAATCCCAGTAACATGTCCACCATGTCCTACTGCATGAATTGTGGACCAACACCAAATTACTGCTGGGATGAAGTGATAACTATAGGGAACATATCAGATAACATTTGCATAATGTTTGGAAAAGGATAGAATAACAGAAGGGGGTAGAAGCATGGGTGGCATGGAGTGTGTGAAGTCTGAAACTCAGCCATGTGCACATACTATCCCTGGCTGCAAACACAAGAATGGGTGGCTACAAACCTACTTGTAAACCACATTGTGAAGGAGTAATGTCCAGTATTATGAACCCTGCCTCTGGGTAACCTGTGTGAATCTGTACAGCTGTGAGGTATGGCCACAGCAGGATATGGCCATACTGTCACATCCATGGATGTACAAGCATGGGATCCTTAGCCACCACTGTACTAAGGTGCTAAACCATTTACACAGACCTAGCAGCAAGTGTCTGCAGCTTCCCCTCCAGAATGGAATGATTGTGCAAGAATATGTAGGCTGCTGACCACAATACTGCACACAGCTGCATTCATGCATTCACCCTGTGTTCCCCAGGACATCACTGCAAGCAAATATGTATACATGACAGTACTTGATGACATAAAACATCACAGTGTAAAACAGTACATATGTCTGAATATCTCTGCTAACGCCAAGACCATGTAGCAGAAGCAGCACAGACACATTTACCTACAGTAACCCACTATCCTTTGCCCATTTTGACCCCATATTGTCAACCGATCTACAGATATCCCACAGCAACAGGTTGCTAGCTGTACGTGCAGAACACAAAAGCCTGCACTGGAGTAAAATCTACCTGCAATGGATTCACAGATTCAATACAGAAGGTCATACTGGGCATGCTCCCACACTTAGGAAGCCCGTGTCTGGCAACAACAGTGGACCATACATATCTGACAGTCTCAAATGTTAGTGCACACACTCCTCAGTACACACCAGTCATGCTCTGCACACACACTGGAGAGGAATGCACACATATATCCAAGGACAACACACTATAATACGCCAAAATTACACATACATAGATGTGTGGAAGAGAGTGACAGACCATGACAACGATCCTCCCATCAAGGGGCTTGTCCCACCCAGCACACATCCAGTTGGTAAAACTACATGATGTGCAAATGTCAATCACCATAGACATTTGCCTCTGGTATCCCTCAGCACTATAGTGTCTGTGGAGCTTGTGCTAACTGTGTAACATGACTGTACGAGTCAGTAGTCATCTAGCAGTTGTATACACATACCTGTGGAATATAAACCTGTGTGTGCCTGAATATTGTGTGTCTGCCTCGAAATGAATGGGTTATGGCCCGTGCATACATACTGCACTCCCCATTGCCCTACTATGGCAAGCTTGCTGATGTCTTCACCTTGAAATACACCTTTGGGGAAGTAGTAGCTCAGTAGTCTCCATGGTGTGTCCTATAACTGTGTAATGCTGCAGTGTGATGTACTAGTTAAGTATGAGTTCTAATCCCAGATATAGCAACTGTATGTGCTTGTCTGTATAGGGATCAATGCTTTTTAGGCCATTCACACTCACTACAATTTCAAATGCCCTTCTTTGGCAGGGCTGCTGATGTCATTCACTTTGAAATACAACTTTGGGGAAGGAGTAGCCCAGTAATTTCTGTGGTGCATCCTACAACTGTGTAATGCTGTAGTGTGATGTGCTAGTTAGGTAGGGGTTCTGTTCCCAGACGTGGCAACTGTGAACTTTTGTTTGTGTGTATAGAGATCAATGTTTTTTGGCCATTCACAGTCACTACGCACACAAAATGGAGAACATTGATAACTGTGCAGTAACAGAGACCTGATCCAAGGCTCCAGAGAGCACCCCTGCAATACCATGTACAGCTCTCAGCACACCTGTTGGCCAACAAACTAGGACCAACACAATAAAGGTGGAGGAGTGTCTATATTCACCAAGGATATTCACACCACCAGGCTACTTGCCCAACAGTTATGTCTGAAATCTGAAATACCCCGGTGCAACTAACAGTAGGGTAGACTGCATTCCAAATTGTATAGCTTGCTACAGATCTCCCACCATGCCACATGATTCGCACTACAGCTTTTGAAACATACTGTGAAACATTATGATACAAGCAAGCACCCTAATACTGGGTGACTTACACTACCATGCCATTAACTTGGAAAACTACTTGTGTACCAACACGTGTGCCCAGCAGTTCTTGGAAGTCATAATTCCCAATGCCCTGGATCAAGTAACCCATAGCCCCACCAGGGGCTCAAATATCCTAGACCTGGTCATTAACAACATAGGAAATCAATGCTCCACACCTATGGTCACCCCATCGGTGATCAGGTATGAGCTAATCACCCATAATGTCAACATCCCGCCCCCACACCCAGTAAGGAAACCTGTGTAACACACATCTCCAAAGCCAACGCCATGCTACACATGTCAGACGTGACTACCGTCATGACACCCACTCAGATGGGAACTGAAAGGGAGACTGCTGAATCCTACATGAAGGCACTGTATGAGCACATCCACTCGTGCATGAATTGTGCCATCCAATATAGAACCAAGACTCTCCCCACCAAGAAAAGGAAGCCAATGTGGTGGCCCCCTGCCATAAACATACTGTGCAACAAAAGGAGGAAACTGTTGCAGAAACAGGGGAATTTTTAGGATGCAAAATACTCCCTTACCAGCCACAGTAAGAAGCAGAGGTCCCTCATAACATCCACCAAAGCTAGTTATGAACATAATATAGCTAAAGATGTCAAAGACAACTGCAAGCCATTCCATAGCTATGGGAGGAATCTAAATGGCAATGCTTAGATCTGCTCTGAGCTACAACAGGATGGTATTAAATATACTGCTCCCAGGGATATTGCCAATATCCTGGCAGATCGATTCAGTGCCAACTGCACTGCCTCCTACCTCACAAAGGGCCCATCTCAACATGGCAAGATTGCTAGATTCAGGTAATAACGGCCACATAGGTAAAACCCACACTCTCCAGAGCTATGACAACAGCAGCCATGGGACCAGTCAACATCCTGGGCTGTGTACTACATGAGCTGCAAACTAAACTGGCAAGTCACCTACATGCCATGTCTAATCATAGCCAAACCTCAGGCTTTGTGCCCACTGTGTGGCACACAACTACAGTTATCCCAGTCCACAAGGGGGATCCATCTTGGATCCTGGGAACTACAGCCAGAGCAGTATGATGTGCCTAATCTGCAAGGCCATGGAATGTATTATCATGGAAATTAAAACAAAGACATTGGCAACCTGCTAACACTGGACCCCGATCAAGTTGGGTTTGTGAAGGGCCGATCATGTCACCTGAACCTGACTGACAGCTGTGAATCTGTCTCCAGAGTTGTGGACGAGGGTAAGGTGGTTCACACAGCCTATCCGGACGTCGTCAAGCCCTTTGACACCATTACCCAGTCTGGAATCATAGATAAATGTATCAAGCTGGCCAGTAATCTCTATGTCACCCAATGGGCTGCCAACTGCTGTACTGATAGAACCCACACTCTAAATGTAGGTGACATCAACCCCAGCCCCAGACAAGTGACAGCTGGAGTACCTTACGGATCAGTCCTGCCATCACCCTTGTTTGGCATCTACTGCTCTGAAGTACAATCCAATAGTAAGGGACTCTGGCAAACAAAGGTTGCAAATGATTGCACACTGGGAGCCAACTGAATTCCCACATGATGTGGATTCTACAGAAGAGCCTTACAGAAAGACATGCTTGGTGCCTGAGGCATGGCCTCAAGATCAATACCAATAAATAAATAGTTATCCCCTTTGGGAAACGACATGTACCTGTGAAGTACCACATAGGTGGCAGTACAATAAACACCTAAAGTGTGATAACAGACTTAGGGATACAGGTGGACAGTGGTCTCACCTTTGATAAACACATCACCACAACAGTCAGGAAACCCACCTATGTGGCACACCTCACCACTAAGGGCTTTACATCCAGGAAAAAGAGGCCATTGTCCCACTGTAGTCATCGCTCAGTAGACCCAGTACAGACTACAATGACCCATTATGTATGTACCTTACAAGACATCTAAAACAACTAGAAAGGCTGCAGACATACCTCACGAAATGAATCACAGGCCTAAAACAGATGCACTATGCTGATCATCTGAAAATTATACAGCTGATCATCTGAAAATTATACAGCTACAGTCTGTCACATATTGTGTTCTCAGAGGTGATCTCTGCTTAACATACCATGCCATGTCAAACCCACAGCTGTTGGATATGTTACTCTTAAAAAATTCCAAACCCTCACAGCCACATGCTCCAGGGATCCAAATCTTGTCATCACAATGAACAATACATGCTGGAGGGATGTGTTCCTGACCCAGAGACTCCCCAGACTCTGGAAGAGACTGCCCATACATGTCAAGCAGAGTACCTCTTTGGCCCTCTTCAAAAGGAACCTGGATGATTGGATGGCAGATAGGAAATTGACCCCAGGGATCATGGTCAGCTGCCCTGCTAGACAGGGGTCCAGGGAAGTAAATATTGTGAGAAGACATAGCCAGGGAATTGTCATGTCTAGGCATGTATTGGCCCTAGGGCCAATAGCCTAGTATCAACCTATGAACTACACTTTCCATTGCCCAACCTTGGCAAGATTGCTGATGTCATTCACTTTGAAATACACCTTTGAGGAAAATGTAGCCCAGTAATCTCAGTGGCACGTCCTATAACAGAGTCATGCTGTAGTGTAATATATTAATTTGGCAGGAGTTCTATTCCCAGACATGGTAAGAGTAAAAGTTTGTGTGTTTGTTTGTCTGTGTAGCAATCAATGCTTTTGAGACCATTCACAGTCGCTATAACTTCCATTGGCCTACTTTGGCAAGCCTGCTGATGTCACTTTGAAATACACCTTTGGGGAAAGACTACCAGTAATCTCCCTGGCATGCCCTATAACTGCATAATGCTGTAGTGTGACATACTAAACGTAAATCTCCGGATTCCCATGGGGTTGAGGTGTTTTAAACAACCAATGGGATTGGATTTGACTAATGATGGTAAAAATGAATTCAATACTTTTTTGATGAATGTGGCTGTCATTTTATGCATATATTAATTAAATATAATGACAAAAAAAATAAGTAAATTAATTCAGGAAGCAGAGAAACTTAATACTAGAATAGTTAGTGACTTATTATATACAGAATGGGAGAAATTATATAACAAGCAATACTTGGAAGCTGACAAATGGATTACTAAGATTTGTCAGTGAAAATCTACCAAAATGCAAAGGGATAAAGAACAATACAATAAAGGTATAGCATACCTATGGCCTGAATTTAGAAAAAATAATGCTCAGGGTCACATAAAAAGTAGTCAAAATCATTGGGGCATAAATGAGGGATTGGGGTATTATGGGAGACAGGATTTTTCAGACAGATATAATGGATACAACTCAACCATATCAGAACAGAAATCAGAGGAAACAGATATACACAAGAAAGAGATACAATCAGAATTATTGGAGGTAAATTTGTCTCCTGACCCCAATAATGGTGATATATATAATGGTGACAAATATATACAATAGAATGAAATAGATATTAAGATAAATGTAAAAGAAAAAGACAAGGAGATAGTAAATATAGGAAACATTTATTCCTAGCCCTAAATATAATATGACTGAATTAATAATAGATTTTAAAAAATATATAAGGAAAATTAATTTAGCAGCATTTTTCAATAATTCATTATTAACTGAAGATATTTCTAGTGTCTACAATCATGTTAAACATTTAAAAAAAGCCAGCTCCTTCATCACACCAAGTCATCCCA
Organism: Protopterus annectens; assembly: GCF_019279795.1. Lineage (NCBI taxonomy): Eukaryota > Metazoa > Chordata > Ceratodontiformes > Protopteridae > Protopterus > Protopterus annectens. The sequence continues at coordinate 1,559,605,855 of NC_056733.1, forward strand.
CAATAGAGATGTTTGAAAAAATAATAATAAGAGAAATTTATCAAGGAAGTTACGATCTAAGATGGATTACTAACAATGATAATTTATCCCATGAGTTAAGGGGTTTACTTAATGAGATAAAAAATTATTATAACACAAGAATAATGAAAACTGATAAAGGGGGAGGGGTAGTGCTTTATGACAGTATACAATATACTAAAAAAATGATGACATTTTATACTTCACAGGAAATTATGAAACTATATCATTAAATGAGCAGAATATAGCTTATCAGAGAATAGATTCCTATTTAGAGGAATATTTAATTGATGGTAGAATTACACAAGAAGTTTATGATTATGTTAAAGTAAAATTTCCCAAGGTAGCTACTTTAATTGGGATACCTAAAGTCCATAAAGATACCACTGACCCCCCCCCCCCTTTAGACCGATTGTTTCAGGCAGTAATTTCAAAACATTTCCCCTAGGTAGATATATAGACACTAAATTAAAATTTTTATACACTGTCATAAAACATATGGTTAAAGACTCATGGGTTTTTCTCAATAATTACCCTACAGAAAATTGGAATAATAGCACTATTTTGGTAACTATAGACATTATTGACTTGTTTTCGTGCATTCCCAAACAGGAAGGCTTAAAAGCCTTCAATAATAGTATTATTAGATATACCAATTATGAATGGGATTAAATTTGTTTACTTGTGGAAATGATGTCTATTGTTTTGGATAACAACTTCATATATTTTGAAGGAGAGTATTTTAAGCAAACCAGGGGGGTAGATATGGGGGCAGCTTGTGCCCCCATATATGCCAACCTGGTTATGCTTAATTGGGAGGATACTCAGTTATTTCCTAGTAAATATTTCCAGCATGTTAAGTATTATTCCAGATTTCTGGACGATATATATTTTGTGGGAAGCAGACTATGATACTCTACATCAGTTTATTAATTTTCTTAATGCAAGTAGTGAATATTTAAAATTCACTTTTACTTATAACAATATAGGGGTTCCTTACTTAGACACTTATATTTTTCATGAAGAGGGTAAAATTCAATCTAAAATATACAGGAAAAGTACGTTCTCTAATAATTATTTAGCATATACTAGTTGTCACCCTCCTAAAGTTAAAGGGTCAATGTATCTGTGCTGCATGTGTGGTATCTAATTTTGAGAACATGAAAAAAGAATTGGATTTTATTAAAATTTTGTTTCAACAAAGAGGTTACCCTATTACAATGATGGAGGAAATAGTTGGTTATGTTATTCAGCAGTGGAATGTGAAATATAAACCATTATTAGGAGCAGGCAATGCATTTCACAAATGTTCTAAAGATATCACGGTTCAAAATGGTAATGTTAATAGTTCACCACCTTCATTTCAGAGAGCATGTGTATTACAGTATAATTTGGGTGTTGATAATATCAAAATGATGATATATAAATTTTGGTATGTTATAACTACTGACGCTAACTTAGTTAAAATTTTGGGTAATAAACCCAATTTTATTTATAAAATGGGAAGGAATATGAAGTCATTAGTTATAATGAATCAAAGAATCATTATAAATGTAGTAACAACAGAAGTAAGAAATGTGGCTTTTGCAATCAATGTAAGCATATGTCGCAAGAGAGCAAAATAAGACTAGAGAATGGACATAAATCCTTTATAAGAACAAAATCTGGTAACTGTAATACAAAAATGGTGATACACTTGGTGAAATGTGATAAATGTCCAAGTTTTTATGTAGGAAAGACGGAGAGATGTCTAAAGAAGAGAATTTATGATCACATTTACAGCATCAAAATGAAAGATAAAAACAATGCTCTATACAGACATATTGAAATTAAAGGTGGTGAACATCAATTCAAATTTAGTATACTTGATATCATAGACATTGACCCTAGAGGTGGAGATTTTCAAAGCTTATTAAGCTATAAGGAAGTATGGTGGCAAATATTTTTGGATGCCACCACTCCACCAGGTCTGAATGATTTTATTTCTGTCAAACCATTGTTATTTAAATAGTTTAACACAAAAGATCTTTAGTTTTAATCATGATTATTTTAACAATGTCAAATATACAGGTTTTTCAAACCATGTAATTTATAAGATTATCTTCAGCACATTCATCATTTATTAATATACTTGTTTTGAAATATTATCATACTATTGCACATATATATAAGAATTTTTATTTCATCGTTATATAGTATTTTTTTATAGTAGTTTATACATAGGGAGGTTATTAGTTCATATTTATTATATCATATTTGTTATATTTATTATATCATATGTATAAAGATATTTAAATTACTGTTGTATATAGATTATATTGTAGAACTTCACAGTTTATCAACTATGCTTTTAACTAGGGTAATTAATGCGATGAGTTCCATATGTACACAGATTTATTAACAATGCACTTCTTATTATGATTTTTTAATAAATATTTTAATAGTATTTTAACAGTTTTTGTGCTAATGTATTATCATGTTAACGTACATTTTATTCTATTATATGTGAAATTGCTACCTTATATAAAGCACTACTTAGCAAGTGCAAATGTTTCTTTAAGAAGGTGAGATTTTTTGGCGACAAATAAGCTTTTTAAACTGATTTTAGTGGTTGGCGTTTTAGTTCTGAAGAAGCCCAGCTAGTTAGGAAGTCTAATCCTGACCCTGCCAACTGTGATAATGTGTGTGAGTCCCTTAGACAGTGTGGCTGTGTCAACCTTGACACCTGTTCATGTTGACAGGCACATGTACTACACCTACCTTATCCCTCTATCACTGTTGCAGATGTCACTCACCACTGAATATACCTTTGGACAGCTCCCCAACAGGTAAACTCTGTAGTGCATGCAATAATGGCATATACATGTGATAGCAATACAAAGGCAGGGGTTTGAAACCCCATACTGGCTAGTGTGTGACACAAACATGCTTAGGTTTTACTCTCCCACCCCTCCTTGTCTTACTTTGTCTCTGTCTATCTCTTTCACTCCCTTTCTGGTAGATGTGGAGAAGTACACCTGCTTTGCTTAGGCAGCAGCTTGTGTTTGTAAGTGATGCTCATGATCATCTGATGGCCTCTGCATGAATTGCAGTCCCCCAGTAGCTGATTGCATGTGGAACAGGTGTGGTAACATTCCCATAGCCAAATGAATGGAAACACACTCCTATAACTAGGAAGATCATGTGGGTGTTAGCAATTTTCATCCACTGTGAGCAGGACGTCATGTCAGTGTTTGGCAAACAGCTTCACAGATGGTAGTGGGATATACCTCTAACAACATACACTGTGGAGACAGGCCAACAAACAGGAGGGGGATGTTCCAGACATGACTACAGAATGTAAGTGTTGGTCTTCTGCATTTGGAGTAATGTTGGTTTAAAAGGGTTTGTGTGGATATGCCTGGTGTACATCATTTAATACCTGCAATGGCAGTGTCATGTGTTTGAGGAAACTCACACCTGTAAGGTTATCTGCAGACTAGCCAGGGTTTGGAGTCTTATGTTTCTTGTGTTACTCACAGATCACCTATCTTAGAACTGCAAAAGCATAGCCTGAGGATTGCAGTCAGTACATGGTGACAGCCATGAGAGTTACTGAATTCATATTTCTCATAGGACATATGTCACAACAAACTCTGTTACAACAGCAAATGTATGAGGGTATCACAGCAACTTGTCAATATTGGCCCAGTGTTTGTGGCTCCAGACACAAGTCTGTCAACCTTTGTACATGTGTCATGCAGTAAGAAGTGCATATGCTCCGTACACCATTATTTATTGACATCATACCTGATAATAAGCCAGTCAGATATGCTAGACATGTTATGTATAGTAGGGGTTATTTCTGAGGACATAACCTGGGCATTCCGTGGTTGTGTGTACAGTAGTGGGGTCTGTGCACTTATGGTGCTTGTTGACAGTATGTGTATTGTGAATGCGTACCTTGGCCTGTGTACAGACTGTGGTAGATGTCATTGTTCTTGGTCCTGTTCTATCTGATGTTACATGCTGCTCCAGTATATGGTATCCTAGCGGCTCACATGTTTGTATGGCCAAACACACACGTGTCCCATTCCACAGACAGGCATTGGACCACACTGTGTTGTGACCCAGTATATGTAGGGTTAGTGCGTGAGTGGCACATATGAGGATGGTGTTGATCAAACAGTCCATATAGTGTAATATTAAGCTTGCGTACCATATGTGGCTGTGGCTGTGTTCACATTGGTTGCGGGTATGCACTTTCACACAGGGGTCTGTTACTCTGTGTTGTGACATGCCTGTACAGCCTGCTATATTTGCAGGTACCTATGTTTTCCCCCATAAGAAATGTAGGTTAGTGTTGTGGCTGTCTGCCTGTAGTTTGCACAGTGCTTTGTTACATGTCTAGCAGCTTAGTGTAAGTACCCAGTGTGATGATATGTGCAGATATTTGCAAGATGTACTGCTGCTGGGCCACCATAACTGTTGTGTATTTCTGACAAAGCAGTGGGATGCTCTACAGATGTATGTCACTAACTACTGGGTAGTATGTGGCCATGTGACCTCTGCACCATCAGTTATGTGTCAAGACAGACAGGAGTGTGTGAATGCATACACTGTATGGGCATATGTAGCCCAGTATTTACGTGATATACCCAAGTACATGGCTGTTAATATCCACATTGTCAGGCTTGGTCCACATGTCTCACACTATGGAGATCTTTGTATACCTCTGGACTGACCAGAGTGTGACAGACTGTCCACATATATTGGTCATATCTCTGCTGTAGTCCACAGGATCATCACTGTGTACTGTGCTATCAGTGGTACTGAACCATGATGTCCTTAGGATGTCTGTCAGTAACTGATGGCATACATGTCAACAACAGATGTGACCTCCCACACACAACATGTCTGTTAAGATAACCCGTTACAGTAGCAACAGTCTACATATATACCTGCAATACATACATGACATCTCCTTGCACTAAGAGGTTGAGACTATTGGTGCTGAGGTATGACTCCACTCCATATTCTGGACAAATGGTAAACATATATATATATATATATATATATTTATGGGATCCGGACACATGCTCAACTAGCATATGTCCGAATCATAAAACATCGAACACACATACAAGAAAGTGCTTAACATCGTCAAGCACTTCCGTGCATGTGTGCTTGTTTCGTAGATCAGATTACAGTGCGGGTAAGGTCTCGGAGTGAGAATAATTAAGTAGGGGGGTGTGGGGAGCACAGGAGGATGAAGCCCCTCTGCAGAAACATAGATTTTTTTTTGAACTACAAATACAAAAAAGCGCTTTTTGATGTTAAGCACTTTCATGTATGTGTGTTCGATGTTTTGTGATTCGGACATATGCTAGTAGAGCATGTGTCCTAGACCCATGTATATATATTATATATATAGAATATATATATATATATATATATATATATATATATATATATATATATATATATATATATATATGTACATAAAAACAGCCAGGAAAGAAAGATGAGATCCACAAAACCCTGTTATTTAGCGCTTTCGTTTTTTAATAAAAACTTCTTCAGAATACACATACATAGTGAACTAAACCCTTTTTATACAAATACACGCCTTCATAGTTAATGACCTCATAATTAAATTACTTAAATTGAATTCAATTACTACAGCCCCATTAAGATATCTAAAACATTAAATACATTGTTTTTAAACCATATTACAGTAAAAAACCTTAGAAAATACACTATATTTTGTTCAGATCATAAAATTCCTTAATTTATTATACTTTTATTCAAAAATAACCTTCAGATTTTAATCTGTGTGTGGAACTGATAGATGTATTCATGTTTAAACCTGGAAATGATGTTGCATTAGTTTTTAACTGCCATCTTAGTTCCCTATTTTCCAAAAAATCATTAAGGGGACCACCTCTATCTCCAACTGTAACTTGTTCTAATACTGAAAATCTAAAATCTTGTCCCTCATTATTAATAATGTGCACTGCCAGAATATTTTTTAAATCTTGTTTTTTAATATCATAGGAATGTTGATACATTCTGCTCTTAAGGGCATTAATAGTCTTCCCGATATAAAAACAAGGACATTGCGTGCATGTCCCTATATAAACAACAGCCTTGCTGTTACAGGTAAATTTTTTCTTGTATATATATTTGCCATAATTTGGAATAAACAACTCTGTGCCTTCTAGAATATGTTTACACTGCAGACAAAAACCACATTTAAACATTCCCTTGGGCCCAGAGTGGATCTCTTGTACCCTCTCTACCATGTTTTTTATAGTAATGTCCTTCTTGTAAACAATATTAGTTTTTTTTCCCACAATATCCAAAAATTCTTTATTAATATTGAATACATTCCAGTTACGTTGAACAATGTTGCTTATACTTTTAAACTGCTGGTTATATCTAAAAATACCAACACTATGAAAAGACTTATTATTCTGGCTATAAGAACTTTTCATACCTTCAACTAACATATTAGGACCCTTACCTAATAATGGAAAAAATATACCTTGTTCCCTTTTAGATACCACCTCCTTTAATGTATTTTCCACAAATTCTAAGGGATAGCCTCTACTAACCAACATACTTTTAAGAATTTCTATTTGACCTAAAAACTCATAGAAGTCTGAAACCATTCTTGCTAGTCTGACCCCTTGACCTTTTATTAGTGAGTTCTTCTGATAGGGTGAAAAATGGAAAAATGTAAAAGTGTATTGGAATAAGTGGGTTTCCTAAAAATTGTTGTTTCAAAACAACTTTCCATTCTATTTTTACTTATGGTGATGTCTAAATAATTAATTTTCTCATCCGAAATGGTATGGGAAAATTCCAAAAATCCTGTACTAACACCAATAAACTCAAGGAATTTTATTTTATTTTGTTTGAAGATTATGGAAGGAGGAGACGGTGGAGATCCACCCACACTTGGTTCATTGGCCTCATCTTTACATCACCTGAACTGCACAGTTGGAAATCTGGTTTCTCTTATGGAGAAACTTACTCAATGTGAAAGGGAAGGTTCGCAGGCATTACAGGTGGCTTGCCCTGGTCGGACCTACAACAGTATCGCAGGGGGCGAGTTGAGCAATTTTGACATCACACCAGCTCAACGGCAACAACGAGGGAGAGAAGACGCTTCAGTGAGGGAGGACGAACGGTTTTCGCCTAATGGAAGCGTACATAACAGCAATTTAACCTACAATGGATGGAAAACCCTAAGCCAGTGGCTAGAAGGGGACTGTGAATGGGATATTACACCATCTAAACATTGGGACAACAATGACTCATTTCAGGAGCAGCTCAAAGTTTAACATTTGAATATCGAAAATTGCAGTTGGAAAATAGTTATCTACGCGAATGTAAAAGGAGAGAACTGGTGCCAAAAGGACTCCGATTATGGCAATATCCATCAGGTTTGGTTAAAAACTCAGAACTTCATGTGGAACTGATTGCACTATTTAACCGACATGGTCGTGAACTTTTGGACTGCCTTATTACTGATAATGATAAAAAAATGGTAAAATTAAATGACAGAATTAAACAAGTGAATAATATTTTACAATCTGACTTATTATTCGAGTTTAACAAAGTAAAGTTTGATAATATATTTAAGAATGTTGATCAGTTTATTATAGATTTAAAGTACAAAAAAGAAAAAAAGCTTAGAAGGGATGAAAAGGAGTATGCTGAACAGAGAGCATACCCCCCACCCCCTTTAAGTCATAAGAAGGTTTCTAATAACTATAACCAGTACCAGGACTATAGCCATGTATCTGATGGGGAACCTGGTGATGTTAATGGTTTTAATGATGATGAAAATATCTTTGGTTTGGACCCTTTAGAGTTTCCCCCTCTGAGGAGATCCGAAAGGATCAGGAACCAGAGGGGGGGAAGGGGACAACATCATTCGAACTACAACAACAGAGGCAGGGGGAGGGGGAGAATGTATTAGATATGTTTGAAAGCCTCTTCTTGGAAAATGGTTTTACAGATATAAATACACTGAACACAGTGAATGACTTGCTTGAAGCTCCATATGTTTTAAGGGACACCATAGATACCTCTGTTGAGATTATTACCAATAGTAATGGTGACTTCAAAATGTATAATTATAGTGACTGCATATTGGACAAAAGTATAGCAAATATTTTTGAAAGAGGCTTGTCTTTTGTGCCAAGTAAAAAAGGGACTGTAGATGAAGCATTAATAGATTTAAAGATGTATGCAAAAAGCTGAATTTTCAGTTTTACTTCAAAGAAGGACTGCGTGATATTAATATTAATAGTAGTAACAACAATATATGTAAAAGATCTAGCACTTTCAATCCTCCACTATGCCCTATTGTACAGATGTTTGAAAAAATGTGTGATTATGATATTCACATGTTATTTAAGAACAGTAGTAGGTCAACTTCCGAAGAAAATAATCTGGACAAGAAAGAGATGGAATTAATAAAAAATCTATGTAATAATGACAAGATTAGAATTATGAAACCGGACAAGGGGGGAGGATTAGTTATAATGGACACTAATTCCTATATTGATAGAATGCTATCGTTTCTTCACACTGATACATATTGTCAGATGAGTGTGAATGAGAAAAATATATCATACAGGAAAGTGGACATCATGCTGGAAGAACTTCTGTTAAATAGACAAATCTCATTTGATGAATGGTCTTATATGACAGTAAAATATCCAAAAATTCCTACTACTTTTGGTATACCAAAAGTACATAAGGATCTTATCAAACCCCCCCCCCCCCCCCCCAGACCCATTGCTGACGCAAAGGCTTCAAAAACATATTATATTGCCAGTTTTATAGATATTCAATTAAAAGAACATTTTACAAGACTGTAATTGGATAGTAAAAAATTTGTGGGACTTACTTAAGAAAATTGATAAAAATATGTATAATCATAGTCTAATCTTTGTAACAATTGATGTCAAAGATTTATTTTCTGTTATCCCACATGATAATGGAACTGAATGGTTCTATTCATATTTATGTCAATACACAAAAATGGGGAATGATAGGATTCTTACATTAAGGAGCCTCATGGAGTTAGTATTGGACACTAACATTATTGTATTTCAAGAACAATTATTCAAACAATGTAACGGTGTAGCCATGGGGGCTATTTGTGCACCCATTTTTGCTAATTTAGTTCTAGCATTCTGGGAGAAGGAATATGTATTCACCAGTAAATATGCACAACTTTGGCAATATTATGGATGATATTTGGACGACATTGTCATCCTATGGAATGATAGTGAAGATATGTTAAATGAATTCCTTGAGTTTATTGGTGTTAGTACAGGATTTTTGGAATTTTCCCATACCATTTTGGATGAGAAAATTAATTATTTAGACATCACCATAAGTAAAAATAGAATGGAAAGTTGTTTTGAAACAACAATTTTTAGGAAACCCACTTATTCCAATACACTTTTACATTTCTCCAGTTTTCACCCTATCTATCAGAAGAAGTCACTAATAAAAGGTCAAGGGGTCAGACTTTTAAGAATGGTTTCAGACTTATATGAGTTTTTAGATCAAATAGAAATTCTTAAAGGTATGTTGGTTAGTAGAGGCTATCCCTTAGAATTTGTGGAAAATACATTAACGGAGGTGGTATCTAAAAGGGAACAAGGCATATTTTTTCCATTATTAGGTAAGGGTCCTAATATTTTAGTTGAAGGTATGAAAAATTCTTATAGCCAGAATAATAAGTCTTTTCATAGTGTTGGTATTTTTAGATATAACCAGCAGTTTAAAAGTATAAGCAACATTGTTCAACGTAACTGGAATGTATTCAATATTAATAAAGCATTTTTGGATATTGTGGGAAAAAAAACTAATATTGTTTACAAGAAGGACATTACTATAAAAAACATGGTAGAGAGGGTACAAGAGATTCACTCTGGGCCCAAGGGAATGTTTAAATGTGGTTTTTGTCTGCAGTGTAAACATATTCTAGAAGGCACAGAGTTGTTTATTCCAAATTATGGCAAATATATATACAAGAAAAAATTTACCTGTAACAGCAAGGCTGTTGTTTATATTGGGACATGCACGCAATGTCCTTGTTTTTATATCGGGAAGACTATTAATGCCCTTAGGAGCAGAATTTATCAACATTCCTATGATATTAAAAAACAAGATTTAAAAAATATTCTGGCAGTGCACATTATTAATAATGAGGGACATGATTTTAGATTTTCAGTATTAGAACAAGTTACAGATGGAGATAGAGGTGGTCCCCTTAATGATTTTTTGGAAAATAGGGAACTAAGATGGCAGTTAAAAACTAATGCAACATCATTTCCATCTATCAGTTCCACTCTTAGATTAAAATCTGAAGGTTATTTTTGAATAAAAGTATAATAAATTAAGGATTTTTATGATCTGAACAAAATATAGTGTATTTTCTAAGGTTTTTTACTGTAATATGGTTTAAAAACAATGTATTTAATGTTTTAGATATCTTAATGGGGCTGTAGTAATTGAATTCAATTTAAGTAATTTAATTATGATGTCATTAACTATGATGGCGTGGCTTTGTATAAAAAGGGTGTAGTTCACTATGTATGTGTATTCTGAAGAAGTTTTTATTAAAAAATGAAAGCGCTAAATTACAGAAATTTGTGGATCTCGTCTTTCTTTCCTGGCTGTTTTTAGTTTATTTGTGGCTTTGATTTATATATATATATATATATATATATATATATATATATATATATATATATACATACATATATATGTATATATATATTTATATATATATATATATATATATATATATATATATATATATATATATATATAGATATATATATATATATATATATATAGGTTTGAATGACTCTGTGATTCCGTTCGCTGCTCACCAGTTCCAGTTTTTTTGGGTGATCATTCCTTTTTTCTGCTAGGGTGGTTTATATATATATATATATATATATATATATATATATATATATATATATATATATACACATATACATGCACATATATATATATATATATATATATATATATATATATATATATATATATATATATATATATATATATATATATGTATATATGTATATATATATATATATATACACACACACACACACATATACATATACACATCTATATATGTCTACACATATACAGATATAGACATATATATGCACATATAGTTATAGGTAGCTACATATATAGTGACAAATATATATATATATATATGTGTGTGTGTGTGTGTATATATGATACACTATACAGCTGTCTATAAATACATATATATGAATATACATGTTTATCTACATGTAGACATATATCTACATATGTATATATCCATATCACTGTCATGTGTAAACATTACTGTTGTGTATACCTTCCCAGACGTATCAAACCATATCTGATATGTCTATATTTAGATATAACAACATATGTGATGCAACAGTAATATCACTAACAAGTACTATATAATTGTAGAAGTCACAGCAATTAGTCAATACTATTCAACACGTGTACTGACAGATATAGTGGAAATACAACAGCTGTCTTCACAGCTATCATGGCGTTGTGGTTAACTGTTGTGACTATAGTATACAGTGTTCTGGATTCAAAACCTGCAAGGGCTGTTTATTTTGTTTCTGCGTAGAACAGTGGCCAATGGATACAGGATGGTTAAGGCAGTTTTGAGCAGCTTTAAGTACATTTGCGCAGGCTTGCGCAAAGCTAAGCAATGCTAACGTACAGTTAAATGTATGGGTGCTTACACCGTGTAAGCTTCACTTACCAGTGGGCAAATGTGCTTAGCTATAATACTGCAACTATGCTGAAACCTAAGTATGGCTCAGCCCTGGAAGCCAGTGCTCACATCACAGTCTGATAACTCAGCAGGGTAATGACATCTGTAATAAGTGTATGTAATGCCTTGTACATAATATGTATCTATGTGCTGTCATTACAGTAGCAAGGGGTGGGAGTCACCTGTCTGGGACATGAGTATACATAACTTGTACATCACTCTTATCCATGTGAATGTGTTACATACAAGGATAGTATCCCAGGTTATATGCAGTCACACTGGCATGTAGTGCATTATTACATTAATACTGTTGACAGTGTTTTCCCAAGCAAGAGTCGATTGCTAATTGTAGTACTGGAAACAAACACCCCTGCATGCATAGATGGACTCCAAGTCCTCAATGTTGTTTTCCTGGTGTGTGAGCTGTGTCACATTATATATTTCCTACTGGATAATGTGCTGATGTGGAAAATAGCTGTAGACTACTGTCTGTATAGCACATGTCAATGAGGGCTGCCATCATGTAGTAATGGCTTACCTATCAGTGTTAGACGTCTGTGAACACATTCATCCTACTGCATAGCTAGTTAACAAGCTGATGTCTGTCAGTCCCTGTACAGATGTGCAGATGTCAGGTATCCACCTTGGATACATACAGGCAATCTATGCTTGATTAACTGACATGTCTGCCCAGCTGTGTTATAACTGGTACAAATAGGACTCAACACCCTGTATGCACCACATTCCACAGATACCTCCACTACACTACCACAGTCAACAGAAAATGCTTGGGTACAGGTCTCCATGACAGACACTAACCATGTTATATAATACATGTTGCATGCATATCAACTGGAGCACCTCACCGGCCATTTGCAGGAGGCACCCAGAGGATTGACTGATGCATGTCACTCTCACCTGGAGGGTCACCACAGTGGTTGTCTGTAGATAGATGGCCTGCTAGCACATGACGGGTGGCATGATACCACTGTACTCACATCCCCTACACTTCCCATCTCTCCATGGACAATAACCAGGTACACACCTATGAACACCTGCACTGATGCACCCCAGTACAGACAAATGTGTGCATGTGCATTACTGAGGATATCAGTGTATGTGTGTTAGTAGACCTGTAGTTGGGAATACCGAGGCCCTTGATACCCACCACACCACCCACTGCCATAGCTAGATGTGGCTGCTGCTCTACCAGACATTACATGTACTTTGTTATGCTCATCTTCTTAAGAGCTACCTGGGCCTTGCAGTACCAGCACAACACTGTTGTATAAATGGGTTGATAGGCATGGGATACCTACTGAGTTCTGGCAAGTGTGTATATGTGTGTATATATGTAGGGTACAGCATTCGGAGGCCACATATTCCTATTACAATATGCATTGCCACACAGTATTCGGGATAGTGATGTTGCTACCCATAGGACAGGCATGAAAATGCATCACCCTACTATGCCTGTGGCATGTGCATTAGATGCATAACCCTGTAGTAGCACTCTTGGGATGGACAAGGGGTTGTACTGCAGTCCTGGTCAATATGTGATGGTGGGTATGTCAAAGTGTCATCATGGGTCCCAGTGAATACAATATCCACAGTGGGGTGTGGGTGCTGGGTATACTGTCATTACACCATGGTACCCCTGGTACATGTCCTATGTACCACTAATGGTGACCACTGTCACCATCAACCATACAGGTAACTGATAACACTATCCAGCCCAGTTATGCATGTGCTGTGTGCAGCTTACCTGTAACACATTGGACACACTGACAAGGTAGTTAGCATTGATAGGCCCAGGTCTCTTGGATGTGTGTCTGACTGTTATGTATTTGTTAATGTGCATATGATGGTATGTCACACTATGTATTGTCCATATACAACCATTACATCCCCCATTACCATACTGTACATGCCTGGAGATATTCTGCATGTATCATGTCACCTGGAACACACTTCATCCTAAATACAGTGTGGTGTGTGCAATTAAAGCCACACACATCAGTAGCACTAAATACCTAGGTAGGGGTCTAGTCCCAGTGTTGCCAAGTAAGCGTTTGCATGCATGTGGAGAGATCTACTTCAGGTTGCTGAATATACATGTCCCAGGGGGACATCTGTCCATGTGGCACAGGAAGTAACTGTTGTACAGACCTGTGACGTGTTCAACTGTATGGTGTCACCACAGTGCCATACCTCTTGTGATATATGACAGCAGACCATCCTCCTGCTGACACATGGTCACCTACAACACAAATGGATAACATTATGGAGACCACAATCACTCATTATAATGCATCATGGCTGACAGCTACACTACCTGACATGTAAGCACTAAACAATACTGCTGACATGTTACACAGCAGTACATTGGTACACTGTAGTACAGTCACCATGTGCATCATAACCATATTAGCCTGTCCCTGCATCGATGTTATGGATGACAGAGATGCAGCACAGGTATCATCATATGCACAGGGTGTGTTGTTGGTTTGCCAGAGACCTAGGATGGGCCATACATTTGACACCATGTGTCTGAGTGAGGGCTTTAAGTTACTGATATGGCTGTGGTGATGTGGTGTGTGTGTAGGTATGGGGTTGCCCTAGGTGTGTTTACATTGTATGTGGGTATGCATGCACACAGTTCTGCTATGTGGCTACCCTATACAGGTGTTTGTTGGGCAGCTACAGACCATATCTGGCAGGGTGTGCAGTTTACTGCCTCCAGCCACAGACACGAGAACTGTGCCTGCCAGGGGTTCCATGGGCACATCTAGCTACAAGCCTCAATATGCTACTGTCCCCTGATGATGATGACATATGTCCACTGGAACCAGGTTCCTCCTGGGACTAGCCAGGGCCACATGCACATGGCCTGCTGTGGTGTGGTGTGGACAGCTCCCTCCCCTGCCATGCTGGGGCTGGTATTGTCACTATGGGAGCAGCTTGGTGTCCTTGCATGTCCACGTCGACCGCCAGATGCTGGTGTTGCTGGCCTACATCCACGTGGCCATCACACCAGTCCCAACACATGCTCTAGCACAGACAATCCACGGTCGAGGAGGCCCATCATCTCACCCCACCATCTATCCATGACCTCTGTATAATAACGGAGGGCACCTGCAAGACCACGGATGTTGTCACTTACAGCTGATAAAGCAGACCTCTGCATCCTCAGATTCTGTCTGGTGTACCATTTCATACATGCCTGCACCTTCATAACAGCCGAAACATGCGTCTGGTTGTACCAGATGTGGCACTTCTGCCAGGGGAACAATGACCAGCAGCCCTCCCATGAGCACCCCTGTACATCTGCCTATGTGGTACACTGCTGGACATCTGGCTATGGCTACTGTGTCCAGACAGAGCAGCCATAGATACCACACTGTCCTGTGCACTGCCACCATCCACCAACTGTCCCTCTGCTATGCCCACTCATGATGGGGTATCTATAGGCACTGTAACTGTGTGCGGGGATGGGGTGGATAACAGGGGGATGTTAAACAATGACACAGTTTCGGCCTCTGACAACCCTGCCCGTGCCTCAACACACCTATCATCATTTTCAGTGTCTGTATGGACACCAACATGAGATTGCATGCAGGAGGGTCCCTGACCCACTTCGTCACCTGTGAGGGGAAAACAAGAAATGCACTTTAAGACCTGTACATCATTGCTTAACAATACACACACACACACACACACACACACACACACACACACACACACACACACACACACACACACACACACACTCTGACATTCCACCATAATACCGACCTGTCCCTGAGTTTACAGACTGTCCCAAGTTTATTCTCTTAAGTTCCCCATCCTGCATCACACTTGGAAACCTACATTCGTTAATACTAATCATTAACGTATCATTCTTCTAATTGCCTAGTCAAGTGACCGCAAAACATGAGCTGTTACTGCATTACCTATTTGACTTGATTTGGAGTCAGTTTTACAAGGACTCACTGCTGTCATCCAGTGTTTACCCTGGGTTTGTCCAGACATTGTGAGCATGGCTCCCATATGTTAGGGTCTACTACAGTCATTCAATAATGTCAACCACTGGAATGTTATACATAACTATTGCTTAGTAGATGCAAGATCTGTTGCTTTATTAACTTATTATGTGGACAACAGTAATATTTGATTACACTCACTGGTGTTGTCTAGTAATTCCCCAATGCATCTGTAGTGCTGCATACATGGGTATTCTTTCACCTGCCTGCTTATTGCAGATTTAACAATATACCTAGTGTCTAGTTTCCCTTCCAATGCATGCTCCATGCTACAGACCTTATTATACTATCAACTGTCCTGAGATTACATATCAGACATGTATTCCTGGTGTATCATGTGTCAGTCCATGTCCATGTACTGCACAATTCCAAAGGGAAGTTGAGAAGTATGAACAACCCCACATTCACACATGTGCATACATGGACACACACACCACACCTACACACATACACACACACATCGTACATGCATCAACCCCTCCACTCCATCAGATTGCACTTACAGAAAAAACAACCCCCCCCACCCCACACACACACTTAGAGGTGAGGTTGCACGAAGATATTACACACAGACCTCCCATTACCCATCTGTCAACATGCATAACATATGGTACTCAACAGCTTGCAGTGCAGCTATAGTCAATCCATGCTAGCAACAGTATACATGTGTGTGGTGCATGGGCTGTGTTAATAGGTGATGCCCCCTCCCCTGAAAAATACTGCACCCATGTACACAGTATTGCTGTGCACCTGTTCAGCACCCTGCCATGTACTTTGCACTATACCTCACAGGTGTACACACCATTGCTGAATGTGTATTACAGTGTCAGTTATGTCTGCTCTGCTGCTCTCAGCCCCTATGTGTTTGTCCAACACATACCTGAGATTATATGTGGACAGATGTCATTTGTGAATGCCTGCTGTCTGATTTACAGATGTCGTCATCAGCAGTGCATGTGTGAGCAATACGTTACAATTACTCTGACAACCGTCAACACTTAACATGGCTACGGGGAGTGTACACACCCTTATTGATATGACGCCCTCTTCCTTAATATGCCATGGGACCACATTACGGCATATGTTAACATTACATGAGCCTGATATGTGACATATGCCCTGTACAATTAAATGCAGTGTCAAACAAATGTGTTAGTTGTGCTGGTGCTGATTGAGATGCATACACTTCGTGGGTGCATATGTGTGTACACCCTTATCATGATGGTTTGTTAAACCTACTGTTATGTGTACTACAGCAGTCACTATTCCTGGCACGGGTATACTAGCATGGGCCATCTGCATTTGCCAGTATATGGTCAGACTGCCCTACACATGTCCCCCAACTCCGCATGATTGAAAGGTCAGTTCATGTGCATATCCCTTGGCGTTCACACACTGTCATCACTATTGCTGTGGAGTCAGGGTTATGTCTGCCACAGTTCCTAACCCTGACTGTGTGCAGATACAGCCATTTGTAGCATCCTTTGGTTCCCTGCTGCAGTGCACTGTTGTGTCATGATGACACCCCCTCCCCACCTTCAGCCTTTTTGCAGATGCTTGACAACTATGGCCTACATGTGTCAGTTTGCAGTGTCCCAAACACTGAACACATGTTAGCAGCCTAGTCCCAGCTAATGAATGGCAAACATACAGGTGCACACTGGCATGGTACAGATGGGGATGGTGGGCTGAGGTGGGGTGGGGTATTGGTTGTGCAGCACATGTATTGTACATGATACTGTCTGTAGGTTTCCATCATGGTCTTGGTACAGCAGCACACACTGCATTGCATGCCTTTTGGGGACCTCTTCTGTTATGCATGTGCTACCTGTAGAGAGGCCTTGCAGATGTTTCCTATTACCCTAATACATGGGCCACACATTTGCAGAGTCCAGGCAACTGCTGACACGGGTACTGCACAGCCAGTACTTGGTAGACATTCCTGCAACTCCTCAGTGTTGTGGCATGTTACTAGGCAGCCTGCATGACCAGTTTGCTACGTGTAACATCATCTGTATTGGATGGCCATCTGTTTATTTCCTACATTATTCCTGTCCCATACATCCTCACCACATACATGACTATCTGCACTGTTTGCCATGGTATATGCAATGGTGAGGTATGGCTTCATGTCCAGCATATGGGTGCAACCTGTTGGGTATGGGGCCTACACCATGGCATGTAAGATGTGTGCAAGCCACAGCTGCCTCTGTTGCAGGTAAGTGTGCACATTTGATGGACAAACAACTTTGACAGCAGACCAATTCTTGGTGTGACACTGGGGATGTGTACTTGCTGGAAGGTGCATTTCCATGACAAATGCATGCAGTCAGTACCTCAACAGCTGCTTCGACTATATTTTATCTGGAGTGTGTGCACATATATACTTCTAGTGATTGTGAAGGTATGTATTCCCCATATTTGCTGCCCTAACATACAGTTCTACATTACACACTCACTGCTCATGTTAGGACCACATTGCAGGTTGTAAGGTTTATGGACCACAGTATTATGATATGCCATAGTGTAGATCTGTAACAGTTGCCATTGTAATACTGGTATATACACTATTGTAGCATGTATAAGGGTAATGTTTGACACATGTCCCTACTGTAGGCCATTTGTCCCACCATTATGTTCATCTTTGTGTACACATTTTGCAATGACAGGATGTTAGTTATATTGCAGGAATATGACATACCCTTCAGATACACCACTATGGTGACTACTATGATGCACTACAAATACGTGAACATGTACAGCATGCATTATGGGTAGGTGTGTTAAATGTGTGCATAGAACATACCGTAGCCTTAACATGACCACTGTATTGGCAAACCTGAAAACAATCCATACTCACCAGCTACAGGCTGCTGCCTTGGATGTATACCAGAAGAACCTACATAAGTGTGTGAGAGATGTGATGTCAGTAGCCACAGTTATGGCATTGGTACAGGGTGGGTGCAGCATTACAGCACATTGGCAGTACAAACCCACAATACTACATCTTATGCACATCTGTTTATTACTACTTTGCAGCAACAGACTATATACATGTCATCTCACATATGCATGATCTAACTGTACAGATGTAGATGGATATGCAACAATGGTATACTGATGTGCTCTGTGGCCTTACCTACATGCTCCTCTGTCATTGTGTAGGTAACAACCACCTCCACTATGCTCTCCACCAGGTGTGGTGTGTGTAGGTGGGCAGGTGCCTCGAGGCTGGCAAAGAGCTCCTCAATATGTGTTGGGGGGATGGATGGCATGACCCCTCCTGTTGCAAAGTGATCCCCCCGACTGCAGCAGCACGCTGACAGACATTGCAAAGTAGGTCAGTGTAATGATGCCGGACCTGCTCATAATTGCAGTTATGCAGGCCGACATCATTTACCCTGTGGGCAGATCGTTCCACAGGGCAGTCCACTTCTGTTGCTCATGGGCTGTTCTGCCAAACAACACCTGGTAGTTCTGCACCAGGTGTGTGATGATGACCTCATTCTCATCCGCTGTATAAACAGGACGTCTTGCCCAAAAGACATAAAGATGAAAACAGATCTGAGCAACTCATACAGCAAGGTTATCATAGTTCTTAATACACCTCTCTGTCTCCCTCCCCACCATATCTGCAACAGCAATCTGATCACACAACTTAATAGGTATGGCTACAGAATACCTACCATTGGGATATATATCGTATTGTACCACACTTTGTGCTATGTGTTTGTAGCCATGTTCCCTGTGGAGACACTATCATTGCTGGCCTGTTACAGACAATGTCACCTGCATGCCATTGTAAGGGCCACTATGGTTCCATATATGCATGTTGTCTGTTTGCTATGTGATTGCTGCACATCTGTTGTTTTGTGTTATTGGTGATATCTATGCATGTTGTTGGACATGATTCAGGAATGTGTGGACTATTAATACCCATATATGTTCTATAACAGTGACACAATAGCATGTTTAGGGAACAGTTGCCAGCAGAACCACCTCTTCCACCTCATCTGGCCATGCTACCAGGTCACATCACATGTGGGACAGACCCTGGGGCATCCTCATCTACTGGTCCTGCACTACCTTCAGGGAGAACCACCTCAGGGGATGATGCCCCACTGGGAGCACACACAGACATGATCCTGTCACCCGAGGTCAGGTCCAGGGTCTGGTGCATAGGGAGCACCACAGAGACTCTGGGAATGTGCTACAGCACCTTGAGGCCCTCAGTACATACTCACAGGGTCCACATGCTCCTCCTGCTCAGCCACCAGCCCAGGCACCTTCAGGGCCATGAAGCTGATGTTGTGACTGGCAGTGGGCGTGAGCCTTGTTCCCACTGTTTCCATATGGGGGCTCATAGGTCTTGCACATCCAGGGTGTTTACCCACCACATGTGTCATATACTGCCCCTGTAAGCTGTCTTCTCTACCTCCCAACCCAACCCACCTCCACCAATATACCCGTTATCCTTCCCCAAATTCCCAATCCCACCTTCACAGACAAGGGCAATGTGGTCCAAATATGGGGTTCATACATGACATAACTGTCCATGTTGCACACACGTACTGCTGTATATATATATATATATATATATATATATATATATATATAGATATATATATATATATATATATATATATATATATATAAATGTGTGTGTGTGTGTGTGTGTGTATCATACCTCTCAACCTGGAAACATCACAAATATGGACAAAGGCCCATGAAAAATAGGTACAAATCTGTATGCTGTTTAACATAAAATTTGCATACATAATTATGTAACCCCACCCACTCCAGTGGAATTGTGGGATACCAACATTCAAAATGCAAACTGAAGAACAGATAAAATATAATATTAAACAAAAACACAAAATATAACCACCAGTTCCTTTTTGCTATCCAGCAATTTATAAAAAAAGCAGTTCTGGTACCAGGTGTAAACTGTAGAGAAAACATCAGACATTAATGCTTTACTACATTTTCTAGCTGCTACCCTAGCCTAGATGCTCTAGCCTCTAACTATCTGAAATAGTCAAACTGTAAGAACAAAGAAATACATCAGATGGCAGCGTTGATAAAAAAGAATGTGCTACATTGATGGACATGTTTATGAGCAACTAAGAACTAAGTGACTTACTAGATCTCAAACAAAAAATAAACTGGGAACAGAAATATAAAAAGATTACAGTCTCAACTCAACTGAAGCTGATCAACATAAAACAGTCTCCAGGATACATACAAACACACATATATATTACTACAACTTACCATATCAGATTACTTTTAACAGGGCCTTCTGCAGCTCATGGCTTATGTCACACCAACAACACTATTATTACAGACACATACTGTTGCTTCAGACCGTGCCATGAATGACACTGATACACCTCTGCTAAGTGTCACAAATCACATTAAAAATACTGCATATTTAAAACTCCACATTGCAATACCAAAAGCAGTCCTACATGATGGTTAAGAGATTAGTGGCATAAACTATATTAAGTGGAGATGTACTAAAGAATTATTTAATACAGTAATTATAAACACTGTAGAAAGTGATTTATTTTAGTAAAGAAGCAACTTCATAGAAAAACTGTTTATATGATATAAATACAACTGACAGTGCTAAAAAACTAAGCCCTACAATGACAGTCTAACGTTTCAAAATCCCTTCAATAAAGTTTTTAACAAAACCAAAAGCAATAGAGTTAAGGTTCAGTATTGAAATTCTAAGCATCCGTTTTACAATCAGCTTCTACTTCATAGCTAAATGCACTACTGTTACAGCAGCACAGGAGACTTGACTGTAAGCTTACATCTGCATCATACTGAGAACTTTCAACAAAATTACCAGGGACAATTCCAGAAATAGTCAGGGGCATGCTCCATCTTTAATATATAGTACAATTAATCTGAAGCATCTTCAGATCAAATACACATGTGAATTAATTTATCACGTAAAGGAAGTCTGCAATTGTACTTATTTAAGTGTAGCATATTTTCTGTAAAACTCACAATTTTTGAAAGAGATTAAGAGGAATAGAGCTAACATTTGAGTCAAAATCAGGGACAGTTGAATGGTATGCTGAGAAGCTTGCAAGTGGTTACAGCAGTTACACAGTGAAAACTGAACAGCCTAAAATATGAAACTACAGAGAAAAACGTCTACTCTACACACTATTTCTAATTCTTACCAACAGCTACTTTAACCTCTTTGCTAGTTCTATATTCCCAAACACATTCATTTAACTTTCACCTGATGTAAACCCCAAAAAATATGTGAAAAAAGCACTAGGATTGAAATACTACATAGACAAGTAAATACTCACAGTTTGAAAACACTTCCCTCATGAAGACACCCTCTTCTAGTTTAGCCCAGCTAATCTCACAGCACCATCTACAGCATTAAACTTATTGAGTCCTCCACTGCCTTTCTGTATTGTAACAGACTTTGTTGAAAAATTATTGGCTTTAGCTATAATATCCCACTAAGAAAACCTTCCGATCTACTCTTTTGGAGCTGCTGATCATTTTTTTATGCTGTAAGTTTTATTCCAGTCATCAAACTTTATTATCTGTCATTTTCCCGTAACGACTGAAGTTCTGAACTAACATTCATGCCTCTTGTTTCAGCTGGGGCACCTCACGTACAGACATTCTTTTAGCGGATTCTTGCATTTGCAGCCACTAAGCCAAAAGCTTATAGTTCGTAGGTTAGCATGTTCAATTTTACAAGGCATAGTTGTCAAATTTGTCAGCCATTTAATGGTAGATTCACATTTAATTTAGACCTAGTAAAGTGACGTTCTCAAGGGGCTCAGAGCGAAACGTTCTTGCGCACACTTTTCCTCAACTCACTATCAGTTTAATTATTTATTTAACAGTTGCTGCCTGGGAAAAGTCTGATTTGGAGCAAACAAGCCAATCTTTAGCGGATACCCAGGGAGAAATGCTTCAGATGAGAGGAAACCCACATAGATACAGGAAGGGGAGGACATGCAGACTCCACACAGAAGTCACTAGTCACCCCAGGTGAGAATCATCAGGAGAGCTTATTATTATGAGGCAACAATGCAATTGCAAACACTTCTTGGTATTCTTACTAAAAACTGAAGTGGATCATCATGGGCTTTTTGGCTTCATTTTAAATAAGTGACCGAAATGCATGTAGCTCAGCTACGTGAAAAAACTTTGTGAAAATGGAAATTCAGGATAGGATGAGCCATTTCTCTGTTTGTTTACTTATTTTTTTTTTACTAATATGTGCCTGATTGTCAGAAAATGTGCAGCTGCAAGTGCAGGACTACTTTAAACTTAAACTAACTGAGGTAAGAGGAACCAGACCAGTAAGGGAGTGGCACTGCTCAAACATACTTGCAAGATTTTCGCAAAATATTCGTATTTTTTTTTTAAAGAAAATGCGTGGGATAGGCGGCACTTAAGAGGAAGTATAATCAAGTGCACATTGACTGGCATGTAAATAAATGGTGGTTATGTAACTAATTCAGCAGTAGCTTGTCTCTTTGTTGTTTTGCACTTGTTAATAAGCAGTTTTATTACCAGGCTGTGTGTGTATCATTGGGGGTTCATTTCCACAAATAAGGCAGTGGTGTATATTAACTTTTAAATTGAAATACAGCTAACAAGATGCTCTCAGTAGGTGGCAAGTTTAGAATGAGAGTGATAATGTACTGCAGTGCCCCTCCGTACATGTTAGTGAGTTCTGCCCAATTACACATGATGTTAAATCTGATTGTTTGAGCCTTGGCAGGCCTGAAGCCATAAAAAATTGTAAATACAGAGAAAAAAAAATCTTGATTTCAAGGGGCCACTCAGAAATTCGTGGCACCCCATTAATTTAGCATCAAAACTGGGAAATTCCAAGGTTTTTGGCACAGTTGAGAGGTATGGTATTGATATGTGTGATGTTTCCTCACACATAGCATGCAGCACTGTGATGCAAAACTAGGGGACATGTATTTATATAAATATGTGTGTGTTTGTATAAATGTAGACATACACATAGATATATATATATATATATATATATATATATATATATATATATATATATATATATATATATATATAGGTCTAGGACTATTCACTGAAAGCACATTTCACTGTGCACAATTCAATGAAAGCTGAACAACTGCTATGAAGAATAGTGTCTCTCCCTGTGGGTAGTGGACCATACCCATCAACTGTGCAGATCAGCACTGACAGACAAGATGTAAGCCATCATAGTGTGTGTTGTGTAATGCAAAACATGTATATTAGTGTGGCCAATAGCTGGTGGTGGAAGTAATGTCATTATTATGGACACGTGGGTTCCAGAGCCCACCACTTGCAGGACAGTCAAGTTAACATTTAATGTAGCATGCAGAAATGCCATAGGTGGGTAACAGGCTTTCCTGCAATCTGTCCCTATATATAACCCCCTAATTTTAGGCTGTGTCCACATGTGGCACCTGTCTGTGTTGTAGCAAGGCAGAACAGTGCAGCTGTGCATGAAGGATAGTTAGAGAGTCTGAACCTGATGTCTGAATGCACCCCAAATATATATATATATATATATATATATATATATATATATATATATATATATATATATATATATATATATATGTGTATATGAATATCTATATATATACAGACACCTATATAGATCTGCAGGATGGGTGTAATGAAGGTCCTTAGCTACCCATTTCTTCTACAGCAACAGCTATGCATGTACACTGATTTGGCGATAGATTTGGACACTCATACCCCTGAGAGGGGTGAGGACAACAATAATATGTTGTGAGGCTAATTAGACCAGATTACATGTGTCCTGTGGATACATGTGCGAAATGGACAGCTATGTATGGGGTGAGATATTTTTGGGGGAACAGATTGCCATTTGTTTTGTTTTAAGGTGAGAGTTGGATGTTGGGGAGAGGGATAGTAGGTATATTTGGGTAGGTAGGTTGGGTAGGATAACAGACAAGACAGCATGCAGGGGTGGTATATGACACATGTGGGGGGTAAACACCTTGGGTGGGGAGGGGTGTTTGGAAGTTGGAAGCCCATGACCCCCCTAGTGGAATCAGTGGGACTGAGGTCCCCACCCCATGGACAGTCACCACTGCATCTTCACAGCCCTGAAGGTGGTTGTGCTGGGGGCTGAGTAGGAGGGCCAGGCTGACCCTCTAGTTGTGTCACGCGGCCCTCAAGCTGGTGTAGCAGATCTCCAAACTCCCTGCGGAGATCGCTACGCCCCAGACTCCGGACCTGGCGACAGGTGACAGTGTCCTGTCTGCTCCTTCTCCCAGGGGGAGTGAGCCCCATCTCTTGAGGCAGTTCTACCTGTAGGTGGTGAAGGAACAGCAGGCGAGGAGGTCCTGGGGTTGGCCGCAGATGTGCTGGTGCCTGGTGCCATGGCCAAATGAGGTAGGAGAGGTGGGTCCGCTGGGAACAACCTTCCCAAATGTGCTACAGTGTTTCACACATGCCAGGATTAGGTATAACAGCATACATAGATATTCCCATTAATCTGAAACACCAGATATGGAACAGTTGCTTAGCAAACAGTACACATGCATATATGGAACCACAGTGGCCATTACAACAGCATGCAGGTACATTGATGGCAGCATGCCACCAATGTAGGAGTATTTCAACATGGCACATGCATAGAAACAAATTTAAATATTTATCAAACAATAGGACACATGTCCCAACAGTAGATGTAATTGTGCACATACCAATTGAGTTGTGTATTTAGTTCATTGTTGCAGATATGGGGGGGTGTCAGTTAACAACTTGTGTATCCCTGTAGCTTTCATTACTTTCCTCATTACATTCCTTGTCAGTGCAGTGATCTGTACCTTACAGGTATTATTACACTACCCTATGGCTTTAGTTTGGACAGTGGTATGGTTGTAGACAACTATACACATGAATTGAGTTTTACCTGCAGTATATACCTCTTACCTGGTATACCTGTGGAGGTATTGTTTGTTAACACTACCTGACTGTTTCTACACATATTCACAGATTCCAGTTTGATGTTATGCACATACCTGTCCATCTGTTATTGCACACACTCTGGGCATGTCTTGACAACGTGCAGGTGAAACCGGGACATATTTTGACTATTGGCCTCATAAACCTTTGGTAAGTTGTACAATGACAGGTTTGTTTTCATAGACATTTTCCAAATATGTACAGGCATGACAGTCAGTTATATGACATTAAATGCTGCCTACATGTCAGAGATTAGCATGCTGATATGCCAGGGGGACAGGTTAACAGCCAGCAGATATGGGCCAATTAACTGGACATTCTGGACAAATCTGTAAACTTGTGGGGTATGATTCTGCATACAGCTTACTACCACTCCCAGGATTCGAACAATGGTTGTGTCTGCTTAAAGTAAAACAGTGTACATCACAGTTAAGTGTGCTATAGAGATATTGCTGTGTATCTCTTCTCTGATTTCTGTCTATAAGTCTTCCATTTTTTTACAGTCTGACCTTGTAATTTCAACACTCTTATACAGGGTTTCCTAGACAGTTTTATTATGTAGCACAGTGTGGATGACAGTGATGAGTAATGCCTTATTATTCAGAGCTACTGCAACACTAACAATGCCATACAATACCAGAGTAAATAGTATCAGTCCAGGATTTCAGTCTTTTATTTCTTGGCACAGTTTTCATATCTAACAGACCTGTGGGGGGAATATTTGCTAGCACTACCTGAATGTTGCCACGCATATTACCATATTCCACATTATTATTATGCACATACGTCTCACTCTGTTACTGCACACACCTCTGGTCACAGCTTCACAACATGGGAGTGGAGATGGGACATACTTTGCTTATTACTCTCATAACATTTTGGAGAGTTGCTAGAGTGACAGGTTTGTTCTTATAGATATCTGACAATTAGTTGTATGTCATTATTTGCTGTCTAAACGTCTGGGATCATCCCACTGATTTGCCAGGGGGCCAGGCTGACAGGCAGTGGATATTGGCCAATTAACTGGACATTCTGGACACATCTGTACAATTGTTGGGTATGATTCTGCATACAGCTTACTACTACTCCCAGGATTATAACCATGGCTGTGTGTCCTAAAACAAAAACAGTTCACGTCTCAGTTGAGTGTGCTTTTTGAAGTATGTTGTCTATCTTTCCACTGTTTTCTGTCTAAGTCTCTCTCAGTTGTACAATATGACCTATTGTGATTACAACAGTCATATACAGACATTCCTATACATTTTATTTATGTAGCACAGTGTGTGTAACAGTGCTTAATACAACAGTACTATTAAAAGATTGCAACACTACATTACCATATGATACAAGAGTAAATACAGGCAGTCCAGCAGTTAGACCTTTATTGTCAGGCTGTTAAACTTTTATTTACATACAACCTATATGAGACTCTCCCTGCCATATTGTCTAGTGTATTGTGTACATGCTTAAAACAATACAGGTTTTATACTGGCAATTAACTTTGTACTACTTTTAGATGTATTTCTTATGACACCTAGTGGGGGATGCAGGTTACGCACTTGAGCCGTGGCTGATGACACCCATCAGAAATGCACACACACCTGAACAGGAACGCCATAATGAGGCATACGCACAAACACGTAACGTCATAGAGCGTGTGTTTGGGCTGTGCAAGTCATGGTTCCGGTGTCTGGACACATCTGGTGGAGCCTTGCAGTACACACCAACTACATGTACCCAAATGATCATGATATGTGCTATGCTACATAATATGATCCTGCGGAAACAGCTGCAGCAGGACCGGCATAGTGCTGGGCCAAACATACCCCCGCCATTGCCAAGGCCACCACAGGCAGAGGGTGACTCATAGGAGGAACAACCTGACCTTGCCCCAGTAGGCAGAAGGAGGCATGCCCAGTATGCCCTGGCCTTGGCAAAGAGGCAACGCATAGCACATACACTTGGTCAGTAGGAACACTGGGACTGATAGCCGCTCTGACTCACATGCCTAACATTACACAACCTGCTTCCAAACATGTACAGGGAGTGTAGTATGTGCATCCGACAGAGGCAGCCCTGCAGCACCACCTGAGGCATGAATGCCATGTGTCAAGTAATGTAACACCATGTACCATATGCACACCTGAGGACCCTGACTAACATCCACCCTCACCCATCACAAACCACAAAAACACAAACCCACATTCATAGGTACCACAAGGGATAGGAACCTAGATGTAATGCTACCCAATGCCAGAAGTATAAACAGCAAGATGTGTGCAGTGTAACCGCACACAGTATAGAGGAAGTAGATATCAGTGCTGTAATAGACAACTGGGACAAAGCCCACACCAGCACCCTAACACTACCAGGTCACACCTCATACAGGGATGTGCATGTGCAAAAACATGGAACAAGCTACAAAACGAGGGTGACTAGCAATAAATGTCATGGATAACCACACCCCCATGTTGGTACCACAACAAGAAGCAACATGGATTAGCCATGGTCAAATACCAATTGCTAAAACTGCCTACTACTAAATAGCTTGCTGCAGACCACTGTCCTAATAGCAGGAACTGCACCAGGCCTATGTTCATAGGTGCATAGGGTCATACTAGGCTATCTGCCCTAGGGCATATATAAGCCTTGCCCAGAGTTTTGTGGCTTCCGCCACCCCTTCAGTTCTAAGGATAATATGCCCATTATGTTGCTATGCCTCTGTCAAGCAGTGACACTGAGGTTATCCCTGGGGTATACCTGCGATCACCCATCCATTGGTCATGATTTCTCTTGAACAAAGCCAGCGAGGTGCCCAGCCTCACATATACCAGGATGATGTTCCCCAGCATAGGGAGTCTCTCGGTGATGAATCTGTCCCTCCAGCATGCCCTATGAATAGCCGTGTTGAGGTTTAAGTCTCCTGCCCATGTAGATCTGATGGAGTTAGAGGTTTTGAGGTGAAGCATGTTCATTAATTCCGGGTTGGACATGGCCTAGTATGACAGGAACAGGCCACCTCTGAGCAGATGGTAGGCAACTTAATAGAGCTGAGGTTCCTGCAGTCAGGCAGCATAAGACATACATTTGAGACCTTTTATCCGTCTGGTGAGCAATGTGTGGGGCCTGTCCAATTGCTGCAGGTGTTGGGTCAGAAACATTCCGAATGGGGCATTGTACTCAATCATTGGTCTGATGAATGATGAGTACAGGGGAACAATGACCTCCCTTGATCTAGATGTGAATTCCTGCATGATGAGGTGGGCAATGTAGAAGGTCTTCCTAACTACTTTGGCAACGTGAGTGTCAAATGAAAGGTTACTGTCAACCTGGGTGGCCAGATCCCTGATAACCTCTCCTGTGCTTAGAGGAGTAACACCTATATGGGAACTAGGGGTAACCTTGTTCTTCCCAAAGGGTATGACTATGCATTGTTTAGCGTTTAACTGTAGGCCATGGCTCTGGCACCAGTTATCCATTTCTCTGAGACCCGTCTGAAGGATGTCTGTGTCAGATGGGTTGTCAACTATGGTTCCCAGTTAGCAGTCATCTGCAAACCTTGTCAGCCATAATCCTCCTGTGTTTGCTTGTATGTCTGAAAAGTAGATGCCGAACAAAAGTGGGCCCAGGACTGAGCCCTGTGGGACACCACGTGTGACAGGCTTTGAGTGTGACATGGCGACATCAACCTTGACCCTGTGGGTGCTGTCATTTACCAGTTTGTAACCCATCTTGTGACGTATGGGTCTACATTTAAGCTGGTGAGTTTGTCAATGATACCCGAGTGGGGTATTGTATCGAAAGCCTTTGCCAGGTCAAGGTAGGCTGTGTGGACTGCTTTGCCCTCGTCAATGGCCTTGGTGACCATTCTGAAATAGTCAACCAAGTTTAAAAGGCATGATCACCCTTGACAAAGCCAAACTGGGTTGGATCCAAAGTCTGCAAGTCCCCTATGTCTTCATTCATGAGTTCCATTATGATCCTCTCCATAGCTTTGCAGACCAGGCTTATCAAGCTGATGGGACGGTAGTGTCCGGGGTCGGTGGGGGCACCACCTTTGTGAAATGGGACCACCGTTGCCGTATGCCACTCCTTGGGTACATATCCTGAGATGAGGCCAAGATTAAACAGCTGCCCTAACTGCAGGTTCAATTCCTCATTGAGTTCGTGGAGCACACAACCGGGGACACCATCTGGTCCCATGGATGCTGTGTTTCACGCCTTGGATAGAGCAGTTCTCACCCGAGCATTTGAGATGTTTTGGGGGCTACAATCCCCTGGTATAGATATCCCTCCATTTGGGGGGGAGGGGGGAGGAGAAATATGCACTGAACCTGTCAGCCAGTATGTTGCCAATGTCTGTAGGTTCAGTGATCTTTACATCATTATGAACTAATCCTGAGCATATCTGGGAGTCACCTCCCAGGTTTCCAACATAGCTAAAAAAGGCCTCATGATTGTTTTCTGAGTCCTTAGCGAGTTTTCTCTCAAAATGTGCCCGGGATGATTTTATGGGAGATCTCAGTTCTTTACGCATAATGAGCAGGGGTGTCTTCCCTTCTACGGAATTTGCTCTACCTTGTAGTAGCACCTTCCTTCTGATGTAGAACATGTTTATGGCTGGGGTCCACCAGACTGCACGCATGCCTTTGGTACAAAGAGTCTTTGTTTTGTGTGGGATTGCCTGAACCATGCAGTCCTGGAGGTGCTGGTAGAAGGCATTTGTAAGTGATTCAACGGCTTGGGTAATGGTGTCCTCTGGCTTGGGGGCCTTGAAAGAGACTACACCAGTCTTTAGAAGTGTGAAGTTGGCTTCGGAGAAGTTCTTCACAGTGGTGTTCTTTATCTGGGGTGGGGGTGGGATGTGGACTTCCAGTGAGATTAGTTTATGATTTGATCTCACCAATGATGGGTATACTTCTGTTGTTGAACATTGTGACCCCATGTTCATGATGATGTGATCTAGTATGTTGTCTCCTCTTGTGGGGATGGTGACTAGTTGTTCCATGGCATTTGAGGTTATGAACTCTAGGAACCTTTGGCCTAGAGTGTTGGGGCTTGATTAGGGCTTGATTAGTGATCCCAGTCTATATTGGGATAGTTGAAATCACCCAGTATGATTGTGTTTGGAGATACATTTATCCCCTCCAGTGTTTCCAGGAAAGCTGTGTGAGGTTCCTGAGTTTGAGAGGGTGGCCTGTAACCTGCTACAAACTGCCGAGCAGTCTTGCCTATGGTTAATTGCACCTGGATGGTCTCTGATGCATCGTGTGTTGCCACCAACCTTGAGGTGAGGGTGTCCTTGATGAATATGGACACCCACTCTCCTTTCTTGATGTCGTCCGGATTTTGGGGCCGGAACGCATGATATAAGGTAACACCTGATACTGCTGGGGTGCTGTCAGGAGCCTTGAACCAGGTTACAGTCACAGCACAGACATCGATGTTCCCCATACTGAGAAGGGCTTTGAGTGCGTGCATCTTGAGGTTGAGACGTCTGGCATTGAGCAGCATCACCCTTAGTTTACTTCCTTTTTTGTGTTCTAGGGTGGTAGGTTTAGAATCTGAGCCTTGCCTAAAAAAGGCACAATGGGGATTGCAAGAGCCTGAGCCAAATTCCAGAAGCCCAGGGGTGACAGGTGCAAGCTGTCCCCTGCGAATCAGCGTGGCTTGTCCAGCATGTTATCCCAGGCAGACGGACATTGGATCCCCTTTGAATGACACCATAGATAAAGCCAACTATTACAGCTGATGATCTTGTCTCTGTATTGTGGCATCATTCTTGGTGAAGGTAGGATACTGCTCAAGGTCAGGGTCATACCTGCCTGGGCTACATAAGCAGAGAGCTCCTCTATGTCTCTTTTCATGTAGTCCAGGGAGGTACATCTCAGGTCGTTCACACCAGCATGGAGAATGACTGAGTCATACTTGTACTTGCAGTTGAGTGACCTGAGTGCTTGCATTATGTGGTGGATCCCAGCACCCGATAGGCAGCTTACTGTGACCTTCTCCTTACTTAATCTGGTGAGCGGGACGTCAGTGTGTCTGATTATGGAGTCACCTATGACGTGTGTGTCTGGCATTGTGTTTGGCCTTAAGGGCTGTGAATGTTTGGCACACTGACTCTGTGGTCTATGTGTTGCATGTGCTGTGCCCTGTGGAGGCAGTTGTTTGGGTGTCTGCTGTGGTGGCCTCTGCTGGTATGGTAGATCTGTGATCAGAGCCTCCGAGTATGTCTTTGTGTGTTTATGTGTATGATTTGAAGTTGTGATAGTGCTATGTGAGACTGGGTTTGTGGTGTGTGTCTGGTCACCTTCTCCTCCTCTCTGGTCCTGCCAGTCCTATGTTGAGAGAGCTCAGCCTCCAGGTTGGCTATATAGTTGCATCTCTTGCATGCATTTGTGTTTTGTGGGAGAAGGAGAGGGTTGTCTGTGTACATGCGTCAATTGTAACATTGCCTCAATATTCCCAGGTTCACCAGCTGAGCAGGAGAGGACACTAGCAACTGATCCCTTGACATGCCAGAAGGAATAGATAACAAACTGTTGGAAGACAGGAAGATATCAAGCCCCCCAAACCACATTATATAGCTTGACTGACAATACCTACACATACACCATAGTGTCATAGTTGCATAGTTTACTACTAGGCTATCTGCCCTAGTGCATTTATAAGCCTAGCCATAGTTATGTGGCTATTGCCACCCCTTATAGTGGTAATACGTGTACAGAATAGATTCCGAATATTGTGCCTCTCACTTAGTAGTGACACATTATGACCCCCATACATAATTGAATACCTTGACTGTGCCTCTGTCTAGTAGTGACACAGGGAGGACCCCTGGGGTAAAACTACAATCCGACATCCAGTTGTCCAGACTTCTCTTGAAGATAGTCAGTGAGGGACTCTGTCTAACATGAACTGGGATACTCTGCTAGAGTGTAAGATGCCTGTGAGTTATGACTCTGTCCCCCAGCATGTACTATACATGTATGTGCTGAGGTTCAAATCTTCAGCTCCCATGGTTCTGGTGGATTTGGATTGCTTGCAGTGGAGCATGTCCACCACATCCTGATTGGACATGGTCTTGTATGTCAGGCATAGGTCACCTGTAAGTATGCGGTATGCCACTGAATAAAGCTGGATTTCCTTTAGTCTGGAAGCATATGACATGTGTTGTACACCCCTGATCTCCTTGATAAGGTACTTTTGGGGTCTCTCCAGCTGTTGCAAGTGCTGGGTGAGGTACATACCAAATGGGGCTTTGTATTCAATCATGGGCCTGATAAGGGAGAAGTATAGTGGTACAATGACCTCCTGTGATCTGGATGGAAAACCCTTCATGATAAGGTGGGCAAGATAGAAAGTCTTTCAAACCACTTTGGCAACATGGGTGTCAAATGAGATGTCACTATCTACATGTGTCCGCAGGTGTCTGATTTGTATTCTGTGCTCAGTGGGTTGCTGTCTATGTATTGATTTGTGTGTACTTTGTTCCTCCCAAAGGGGATGACCACACATCAGTTGCAGTCAGTTTCAGGCCATGATTCCGGCACCAGCTATCTGTCTTTGTGATGGCATTCTGTAGGATGTGTGTGCTGGCTGATGTATTCACATATGGTGCCTAGGTTGCAGTCATCTGCAAACTTTGTCAGCCACAACCCTCCTATGTTTGCTTTCACATCTGAAAAGGAAATGCCAAATAACACGGGTCCCAGGACAGATCTTTGTGGGACATCACGTGTGACTGGCTTTGAATCTGACAAGGCACCTCCAATGTTGACGTCATGGGTTCTGTTTCCTAGCCATTTTGCTAACTATCCTGTGACATATGATTTGATATTTCAGCTGTTGAGCTTGTCTATGATGCCTGAGTGGGGTATTGTGTCAAAGGCCCTAGCCAAGTGCAGGTAGGCTGTGTGGACCGTGTAGCCCTCATCAATGGCCCTACTGACAGTATCAAAATAGTCAAACATGTGCAAAATGCAGGATCTGCCCTGTACAAAGCTGAACTGGGTGGGATCAAGGGTCTGTAGGTCACCAATGTCTCTGTTTAAGAGCTCCATAATGACTTTTTCCATAGCTTTGCAGACAAGGCTGGTTAAGCTTGTGTGGTGGTAGTCCCCAGGGTCTGTGGAGGCATCTCCTTTGCGGAGTGGGACCACTGTTGCTGTACGCCAGTGTTCAGGTACATATCCTGTAGCAAGGCTAAGGTTAAATTGCATTTGTATATACGGGTTTAGCTCCTTCTGGTGTTCACATAGCACGCAACTGGAGATACCATCAGGTCCCAATGATGCTGTGTTCTTGTCTTTGCTGAGTGCGGCTCTCACATGGACATCTGAGATGACAGTGAGGTTACATTCATCTGTGACAACTATCTTCTGTTGGGGGTGAGGGAGGGGGAAAATTGCACTGAACCTGTCTGCCAGAATGTTGCCAATATCTGTCAGGTCACTGAAATATATGTTGCTGTGTACCAACTCAGAGCATATCTGAGGGTTCCCACCCAGGTGTCTGACATAACTGAAGAAGGCAGTGTGGTTATCTCTATCGTCTCTGGTGTTTATGTCTCAAAGTTGACTTTGGATGTCTTTATGAGAGAATGTAGCTTTTTACTAGTGCTGCTCACAGCCGCCTTCCCTTTAGGAGATGTAGCTCTGTCTTGCATTAGTATCCTTCATCTGTTATACAGTCTGTTTATGGCTGGGGTCCACCAGACAGGCCACATTCCCTTGGTGGAGAGGGTCATGTTTCTATTAGTGATTGCATGGTCCATGCTATCTCAGAGATGTCCGTAGAAAGTGTCTGTGAAGGAGTCACCATTGTGTGTTGTGGTTTCCACTGGCCCAGTGGGCTTAACGGATACCATCTCAGTCCAAAGAAGTGTGAAGTCATCTTTTGAGGTGTATGTCACTATATTCTTTGTATTATACTAGCACTGACACAAGTGTAGACAATTTCCCAGAATCCATCAAACAAAACGGACATGCAAAATGTAACACTTCCACAAGAGGGGTAAGCATACTGGATGTGATAATCAGTAATATGTGTACCGGATGCCAAGATGAGAAGTGTATCCCTCACTGGTAAGACCAGACCATAGAGTAAGCACACTGTAGTTACACATCACGACACCAGTCCCTGGCCAGACTACCACAGTGAAACACATGTATAAAGCATAGCTTGCACCCCTACAAACCAATGTGGAATCCATGAAAAGCCCTGTGCAGTTCCAGAATATGGGACACACTGCAGAACATGTTATACAGGCATACCAGGAACACAGCCAAGAGTGCTTGGAGTCTGCAATCACAAACAACAGGACACAATGCCATACACCCAGGCATCTGGCATACTGGACACCATAAATTACTAAACCATTGAAGAGAATGAGGAAGCTACCACATGATAGATCTAACATGAAAAGTGAAGTAATCAGTGATGACTAGTATGGCAATAAAATGTGTCCACACATACAATCCACTAAGGCCAGGCAAAACAAGTAGAATCTGTGATACCAGTGGCAATGTGACACCTGTCCCAAGTACACACACAACAACAACTCACCCCAATAACTACAAATGTATGTGATAGATGCAACCAGGTAGCCAAACCGGGGCCTGAGCACCCCCAAATCAGTACTGTCAAAACTAGTCAGGAGGACAAGGTAACCACATACACCACAAACCCAGTCCCACATAGACCTACAACGACTGTAAACCAAACACATAAACACAAAAACATTCCCAGAGGCCCTAATTACAAACACACAACACCAACACAAGCCTCCAAAGCAGACACCCAATAAAACAAACTCCAGACATAGCACATGTAACACATAGTACACAAAGCTGGTGTGCCAAACAGTCACAGGACAGAAGGAGAAACAACATGCCTGATACAGTTGTAATAGGTGACTCCATAGTGAGACATGCTGCTGTCCCAGGGATGGCTTGCACCTGTTACCCATGAGCGTCTGGATATTGCCTAAGGCTTTTGCAAACTACAGAGATCCTCCCATAGGCAAGGCCGAAAAGAGCAACCCACCACCATAAAAAACAAAACTGGAAAGAAACAGAAGGGTAATGCTGATCAATGCCAGATGTGTAAACCTCAATATGTATGCTCCTGAGGCCCTCCCCAGTATGGAGAACATTGATGTCAGTCCAGTGATACACACCTGCTGCAAGCCTTGTGACAGCACACCAGCACTACCAGGTAATACCACATATCATGTGTTATGGCCACAAAACCTGTAACAAAACATAAAAGGAGGGTGAGTATCCATATTCAGCACAGACAGCCATACGTCCAGTTAACTGACAATGCCTATGTCATTGCAGTCCACCCATGTGCAACAACCTGTACACAAGACTGCTGTACAGTCTGTAGCATGCTACAGACCACACTCTCACACACAGGAACCCCACCCCACTGTCCAGAAGACAGTGGACAG
Organism: Protopterus annectens; assembly: GCF_019279795.1. Classification (NCBI taxonomy): domain Eukaryota; kingdom Metazoa; phylum Chordata; order Ceratodontiformes; family Protopteridae; genus Protopterus; species Protopterus annectens. The sequence goes on from NC_056733.1 coordinate 1,559,642,210, forward strand.
GATGAATGTACCACCAAATACAAAACAAGGTACACACAAATTACCACATAGGTGGTAAACCATTATGTGTGGAAGGAGTAATCAGGGACCTAGTGACACAAGTGGACAGTCACCTGTCATGTGACAGCCACATCACCAATTTGTCTAGGAAGACTGTCTATATTGGACACTGTATCATGAAAGGAGTCACATCTACGTCAACAAAGGTCATTGTGCCCCTATACTGTTCCCCTATCAGACCATATTGTAATACAATGCCTCATTTGGGATGTACATTACCTGGCACCTGCAGCAGTTAGAAAGACCTCAAAGGTACCTCAGCAAGAGTCAGAAAGGGAACTATATCTCATATGCCACCTGGCTGTAGACACCACAGCCGAATGCAGTCACATACTGCCAACACAGATGCGTTGTATGTCTGTTGTACAAGTCCATGTACAACACAGAAGTAATGGACATGCTCCACCCCAGAAAACCCAAAGCCATCGGAGCTGTGTGAGTCAGAGATGTCAACCTTAACACATAATCAAATAGGATGTGCTGGAGGGACAGATACCTAACCCTGAGTCTCTCCACACCCTGGAACAGAATACCACCTCATGTTAGGCAGAGCCCCTCACTGACACTCTTCAACAGGAAGTTAGCAAAATGGATGGATAATTGTAGATGTACACTGGGGGTCTTTACTGTGTCATGTCCAGACAGAGGCACAGCTAAGTAAATCATAAGTGGCCATAATATTCACATAGCAAGGGGTGGCAAAAGCCACACACACTGTGGATATGCTTACAAATGCCCTAGGGTGGATAGCCTAGTATGAACCCATGAACATACTATGATACAAATTGTACGGAGCACTAAGGATAACTCCAAGGCTGCTGCAACTGATGGTTGTAAGCATGTTGTGAATTCCTGGATATGCTGTGGATCACACAAATATTACAAACAACATACCAAACACACACACATATTGCCAACATACATCCTGACAGGTGCAGTGCAAACCCCCCACCCCTCATAATGCCAAATAACTTTCCCAGCAGATCTCTGCCTCCCTGACATTATGTCAGCCTTACCACAGGATATGTACCCAAAGAGCAGTGTACAACAACAGTGGGTGTTCTCAAGAAAGGTGTCGCCTGAATGGATACTAAAAACAACCGCCACAGATTCCTGAGAAGCTTGGTCTGCACAGCTATGGTAAGGATCAGCATGTACCGCAGACATAACGATATTGGGGATCTATTGACACCCGACCCTAGCCAGTGTGGGTTTATGAAGTGCAGACCCCGCACCTAAACATGTGTGACTCAGTTGAAACAGTGATTGAGGTCACTGATGAGGGCAATGTGGCCCACACAGTGTAGCTGGACCTTGCAAAGCCTTCCATACAATACCCTATGTGTTCAATATAGATATGCTCACCAGCTTAAATATACACCCCAATGTCACTAGAGGGGTTGCAAACCAGACCAACGACAGAACTGACATGGCCAGACATGCTGTAGCCATGTCAGACTACAAACCACATATAACAGGCATCCCACAAAGCTTGGTCCTGGGACCTTTCCCGTCTGGTATATATGCCCCATAGGTACAGGCCAACATGTAAGGACTGTGCCTGAACATGTTTGCAGAGGACTACAAACCGCCTAACATATCTGACACTCCAGCTGACACAAGCGTCCCACAAAAGGGCCACATAGAAACAGACAACTGGTGCCATAGCCATGTCAGCATGTGAAATGGAGACAACTGTATAGTCAACCTCTGTGGATATACAGTAAGTGACCACCAATTACCACATAGGTGTTAACCCATTACATACATCACATGTAATGACGGACCTGGGTACACAAGGGGATAGATATCCTGCATAGGACAAACATGTGGCTGTAGTGGTAACAGAAACAATCCATATACCAACCTAATCATGAAGGTTATGACATCTAGATAAGGGGAGGTCATTGTGGTTCTGCAGTTATCCTTCATCAGCATTACAAATGACCACAACAGCCCCTGTGGGGTGTACCTCAGCAGACACGTCCATCAACTGTAAAGACCACAACAGTACCACACCAGGAGTATCAAAGAGCTTGAACACATGTAATGTGTTGCCTGATTAAACAGAGTGCAACTCCACACACTGCCATGCTGGCCACCCAGACACAAGCTGTCCCTGATGTAGAAAGCCATGTCCAAGCTGGAATCAATGAACGTGCTGCACCTTGTACAATCTGAATGGCAGTGAGCTATGCACATGAGGGACCTGAACCCCAGCACTGATATACATAGGACAAGCTGTACTGCATTATCCATAACACAGAAGCCACCCCCACGCATGAGTAAACTATCAGTACAGGTTCTCCATAGAGTCACTCATTGATTCTCCTCAACAGGAATCTTAATGAGTGGATGGGAGATATTAGGTTTACCCTGGGTATCAATGTTATGTCACAGGTAGACAGAGGCACAGTATACTACACAAGACATATGTCATGGCAAACTACACTTACAATGTGTCGAAGGACAAACACACTCTCAGACTAGCATTAGAAATGGCCTAGGGCACATCGGTAGTGTTTGCCAATGTACACCTATGTTGTGGAATACACTACTGATGTTGGATGAGGCTGTTGTAAGTAGTTCATATCCGAACATAATGCAACATGGTCAGATAGATTCATAGGTTTATACTAGGCTATCTGCCCTAAGGCAGGTATAAGCCCAGCCCAGAGTTTTGTGGCATACGCCACCCCTTATATGGAAACAATACTGTGCCCATTAGTTTGTCGTGCCTCTGTCCAGCAGTGGCACAGAGATGGTCCCCGGGATAAACCTATGATCCCCCATCCACAGGTAAAGATTCCCCTTGAACAGAGCCAGTGAGGTGCTCTGACTCACATGGACCAGGATTGTATTCCACAGCATAGGGAGTCTCTGAGTGATAAATCTATCCCTCCAATATGTCCTACTTATATCCCTGCTAAGGTTTAATTCACTTGCCCTAGTGGTTCTGGTGGATTTGGCGATTTTGAGGTGGAGCATGTCCATTACTTCCTGGTTGGACATGGCCTTAAATGTCAGGCACATGTCACCTCTGGAGTGTCTTCAATCTGGCAGCATATGACAGATGTTGGAGACCCTTTATCCTTTTGGTGGGGGACTTTTGGGGTCTCTCTGATTGCTGCAGATGTCAGGTGAGATACATCCAGAATGGGGCATTGTACTCGATCATTGGTCTGATAAGTGAAGAGTACAGGGGAACAATGACCCCACTAGATCTGGATGTGAATCCCTTCCTGATCAGGTGGGCAATGTAGAAGGTCTTTCTAGCCACGTTAGCAACGTGTCAGGAGAAAGGCCACTGTCAACCTGGGTCCCCAGGTCCATGATAACCTCCTCTGTGCTTACAGGATTGCCACATATATGGTAGCTTGGGGTTACCTTGCTTTTCCCGCAGGGTATGACTATACATGTTTTGGCATTTAACGTCAGGCCATAGCTCTGGCACCAGCTATCAGTGTCTGTGAGTCCCTTCTGAAGGATATCCGTGTCTGATGCACTGTCCACTATGGCGCCCAGTTTGCAGTCATCTGCAAACCTTGTCAGCCAAAGTCCTCCCATGTTGGCCTGTACCTCTGAGAAGTAGATGACGAACATTAGGGGGCCAAGGACTGAGCCCTGTGGGACACCACTTGTGACCAGCTTGGAGTCTGACATAGCGCCAGCAACTCTAACCCTGTGCGTCCTGTCCTTAAGCCAGTTTGCATCCCATCTTGTGACATATGGGTTTACATTTAGGTTGGTAGGTCCTTCTACAATACCCGAGTGGGGTATTGTGTAGAAAGCCTTTGCAAGGTCAAGGTAGGCTGTATGGACTGCCCTTCCCTCAGCAATGGCCTTAGTGACTGTTTTGAAGAAGTCAACCAAGTTCAAAAGGCATGATCTGCCCTTGACCAAGCCAAACTGGGACGGGTCCAATGTCCGCATGTCCCCTATATCTTTGTTTATGAGCTCCATTATGATCCTCTCCATAGCTTTGCAGACTAGACTTGTTAAGCTTATGGGGTGGTAATTACCAGGGTCCATAGAGGCACCGCCTTTGTGCAGATGTGCACAACTGGACCCTAACAAGACTGTTGTGCACACTATGGAAATGTAAAGCAGTGATAGGACTAAAGCCCAGGATACTGACCACCACAGTGAAAGTACTGAACCACTACACTATACGGTACTACAGTGTTAGGTCAGTATGAACGGATGTTGACAATTGTGTGCAAAGTATCCCATGCAAAACCTGCAGGCACAGTATACTCCCTGTTGTGTTCACACAAAAAACATTTGGACAGTAACTACACAACATGGCACAGAACACACAACCATAAACTGGAGGTATTTGTTGAAGGTTACACTCATCCACAAATGTGATGGGCTGCAGAGTTCAACATATGGAAAGCTCACACTGGGCATGCTCACACACTTAGATAAATGAGACATCTTTCACACAACATGCCATGGGAAGGCTGAACTGGGCATGCACACACACTTAGTCCAAATGTTACTCTTAGCAACTGTGAAAACACACCAGAGGATGCTCATTCCCCTTTCTAGACACTGATCATGTCAGCACCCTATAAGTATATCAGGAGAAAAGGAGTCTCCCAATAATCTGAATAGTGTGCTCCGCTAATGTGTCTGTCTCTAGTGTTATAGGTAGGGGTTTGAATCCAGCAAGTAGCAAGTGTGTGTGAAGGGGGGTAAGTGTTTATGAAAGGAGCATCCCTTTTGGCAACTGTGTAAACACACCACAGGATGCTCATTCCACTTTCTAAACTCTGATGATGTCAGCACCCTATAAGTATATCAGGGGAAAGGAAATCTCCTGATTATGCGAATAGCGCGCTCTGCTAATGTGTCTGTCTCTATTGTCATAACATAGTTAAGTAGGGGTTTGAATCCAGCAGGTGGCAAGTGTGTGTGAAGGGGGGTGAGTGTGTGTGTATGAAAAGAACATCCCTTTTGGCAACTGTGTAAACCACAGGATGCTCATTCCACTTTCTAAACTCTGATGATGTCAGCACCCTATAAGTATATCAGGGGAAAGGAAGTCTCCCAGTAATGCGAATAACATGTTCCGCTAATGCGTCTGTCTCTAGTGTCATAACATAGTTAAGTAGGGGTTTGAATCCAGCAAGTGGCAAGTGTGTACGAAGGGGGGTAAGTGTGTGTAAAAGGAACATCCCTTTTGGCAACTGTGAAAACACACCACAGGATGCTCATTCCCCTTTCTAAACTCTGATGATGTCAGCACCCTATAAGTATATCAGGAGAAAGGAAATCTCCCAGTAATGCAAATAGTGCACTTTGCTAATGCGTCTATCACTAGTATTATAACATAGTTAGTTAGGAGTTTGAATCCAGCAGGTGGTAAGTGTGTGTGAAGGGGGGTAAGTGTGTATGACAGAAATATCCCTTCTGGCAACTAGGAAAACACACTACAGGATGCACATACCCCTTTCTAAATGATATCACAATTATTTATGGCTTTTGATTACAGACATGCCACGTGTGTTTTGCCCACACAGAATGCCCATGTGTGCGGGTTGTCTCTCACAATAATGCATGACATTGATTAAACCAGTTATGGCAATGCACACATGATGTATGTGTGTGCCAAATACACATATGTACCTGTGACCTTCAATAATTACCATGTGTGATGCCTGCCACATGTGAATACATGGTATTTGCACAGGGTAACATTATGACTGTGGTCTTCTGTGCAGGTGCTGCATGTGGGATGTGTATATACAGTGTGAGATGTAGATGCTATCAGCCTAGTAGTGAGGGATACACACCTGGTCTGGGGCATATAGTCTACCTGTTGTTGATGAACAGGTGCTGCATGTTTTCACCTGTTGTGGGAGTGGTAAGACGTTATTCCATAGCAATGCAGTGACCGCATGCTAAGAACCATTCAGCTAGGGTGTTGTAGCTACAGTAATTCATTAGCATTCAGTAATATGTCAGAATCCCTGATGAGGGTCTGATGCCAACCAAGGTCAGGGTTCTACCAGCCTTTGTCACTTGCTCAGTGATCCCTTCCATGTTCTCTATCATGTATCCCAGGAGGGACATCCCACATCAGCTGTGGTGGCATGGACAATGACTGAGTCATATGTGTCCATGCATCTGACTGATCTGTATGCTTGTGTTATGTGGTGGACCATAGTGCCCCATGAGCATATCACTGTGACCTACACCTTGTCCAGCCTGGTGAGCATGTCCTCACTGTACTGGACAATAAAAGTACCTAACACAACTGCAGCAGTAGTGTTGTATAGCTTTACAGACTGTGCTTGTTTGGCACACAGGATTTGTGTGCTATGTGTTATGCGTGCTGTGTGCAGGCCTAATGTATGCCTGTGTGTCAGCTGCAGAGGTGTCTGCCAGTCATGCAGGATGCTATCCTTAGGCTCCACGAATGGCCCGGTGTGTTTCCATGCTTGAATCGCTGTCAGTGTAGGTCCACATCAGAATGGTATTGCTGTCACTGTAGTATTTCATGCCACCTGACAGGTTATGCCAGTACTGGGTTCAGAGTGCTTAGTCCACAGTTTGGCCATGTGTTTCCATCTCATACATGTGTTGTACATCCATGGGTAGGGGATAGGGTTGACTGTGTACATGTGGCAGCTGTGACATTACTACATGACTCACATATTCCACAACTGTACCATAGAGGTGACTGACAACTGACCTTTGCACATGCTACCATAGTATTGAGATTGCATTGGTGATTAACAGCACATAGGGCCAATGGTGAACAAGATACATAGGTCCATAGGTTCATACAGGGATGTCTGTCCAGGGTATGTATCCACCTAGCCAGAATGTGTGTGGCTTTCACCATGCATTGTAAATCTATCTTGCTATGCCCTTTTCCAAGGTTAGTATACTGTGCCTCTGTCTAACAGTGACACATAAGGGTAACCCTACAATGTCACATCCAGTCATTAATATCACTCTTGAAGATAGTCACTGAGTGACTCTGCCTAACCTCTATTGGGATAATATTCCAGAATGAAGGGAGCCTCTGAGTTATGAATGTGCCCCTCCAGCATGTCCTATGTATATCACTCCTGAGGTTCAAGTCTTTCCAGCGTGTATCCTGATGGGATCTGGATATTCTGAGGTGCAGCATGGCCATTAAGTGAGGGCTTGACATGGCTTTATATGTCAGGCACAGATTGCCTCTGAAGAGGCAGTATGCCACTGAGTAGAGCTGCTGTTTCTTTAACCAGTCAGTATGTGGCATCTGTTTGAGCCCTTTGATCCTCTTGTCGAGGTACGTATGTGGTCTTTCCAGTTGCTGCAGGTGTCTGGTAAGGTGCATGCCGACAGGGTCATTATAGTCAATTATGGGCATGATGAGGGATGAGTAAAGGGGCACAATGTCCTCCCCTGATCTACATGTGGATCCCATCATGATGATGTGGCCCATATAAAATGTTTTCCTAACCACTTTGTCCATGTTGTTGTCAAATGGTAGAATGCTATCAAACTGTGTACCCCAAGGTCCATAATTCCTTCGTCTGCACTTAATGGATTAACACATATGTGGTAATTTGTGGTCACTTTGTGTTTGACAAAGGGGATGACTATACGCTTTTTGTCATTCACCTTGAGGCCATGGCTGTGGCACAAGTCGTGTGTTTGCAAGAGGCCCTTTTGGAGGATGCGTGTGTTAGCTGGAGAGTTGATTATGGCGTCCGGTTTGCAGTCATCTGCAACTTGCTCAGCCACAGTACTTCCATGTTGGCCTGTACCTATGATAAATATATAATGAACATGACAGCTCCCAGGGCTGAGCCTTGTGGGACACCACTTGTAACTGGTTTGAGGCTGACATGGCTCCAGCAATTCTAACCATGTGTGTTCTGCCCTTGAGCCACTGTGCAATATCCATAGTGACATAGGGGTTAATATGTACACTGGTGAGCTTCCCTAGAATGCACAAGTGGGGTATTGTATCAAAGGCTTATGCAAGGTCCAGGTAGGCTGTGTAGACCTCCTTCCCCTTGACAGTGGCCTTGGTGACTGTTTCAAAGAAATCAAACAGGTTTGAGAGGCAGGATCTGCCATTAACAAAGCCAAACTGTGTATGGTGACATGTCTGTAGGTCCCCAATATCTATATATGTGAGGTTCATGATGATCCTTGCCATAGCTTTGCAGACCAAGCTATTCAGACATATGGGGTGAATAGTGTCCAGGATCCGTTAAGGCACCACCTGAATGTAAAGGGACCACTGTTGCTGTATGCCACTCTTTGGCCACATATCATGTAGTAAGGCTGGGATTGAACAGTAGTGTTATGTCTGGGTGTAGCTCTTCTTGTGGTTCATGTAGGACACAGCCTGGGACACTGTCTGGTCCCATTGATGCAGTGTTTATTGCTTTGGAGAGGGCAGCTCTTACCTGAGCATCTGTGATGTCGGGGGGGGGGCAGCACTCTGCTGGGAGACATATTTGCCCTTTTGGTGTGGTGGGGGGGGGAGGTAGCAGTGAACCTGTCCACTAGGATGATGGCAATGTCTGTGTGTTTTGTATTTCGTGTGACATCTTGGATTACCTCTGAGCATATCTGGGTATTACCACCCAGGTTCCTAACATAACTAGAGGAAGCCTTGTGATTATCCTCAGTGGCTTGTGGAATCTTCTCTCAAAGATGGCCTTAGACAATCATATGAGTGCCTGTAGTTGTCTTCTAATACTCATCAGTGATGCCTTCACATTTTGGTAGTTAGTTGTATCATGTAGTGGCTTCATCCTTCTATTGTATAGTTTGTTTATGGCTGGTGTCCGGCACACAGGACGTCTGCCTTTGGAGGATTGGGTCATGCTTTCATATGTGGTTGCATGATCCATGCATTCCTGAATGTGTCCATAGAATGCCTTTATACAGGTATCTGCAGTCTGGTCTATATTTTCAACAGGCCTGGGGCCTTTGAAGGTTTCCACATCATTTATGAGGGGTGTGAACATGCTTGACATGAGCTGTTGACTGACGTCCCCCTCCAGACTGAGCAAGGTGAGGGTCACATTTAGCTACCTGTCGGGTGATAGAATGTGCCACATAACACAGGCACACAGGTCACTCCACAGCAAGTACAAGTATGAGGCAGTCATTGTCCATGCTGGTGCAAACAACCTGAGACGTACCTCCCTGGACCACATGGAAAGAGACACAGAGGAGCTCTTACAGCACCCTCTCAAACTCAGGACTCCCACACAGCCTTCATGCTCACACAGGAGAGTATAGATTTCTCTGCAAACACCATCATACTGGGTGACGTCAGCTACCCAAACATAGACTGTGAACATTACACAAGCCACAATACCCAAGCTCTAGGGTTCCCATAGATCAGACTCTCTTTAGCTATGGAACAGGATATGGAAAGAAATACTGCAAGGAACCACCACGATGTAAAATCCACAGTTTAATTGGAGGACCAAGCGCTTTCACACACCATCCCGGTGTGCTTTATCAGGTTACAATTAAACAATCTAAAACCAGCATTTATATACAAAAACTTCATCAATTATTCCATTAAGGTTCCAATTAATATATATGTATTTAAATATATATATAGCTATGGAACAGGTAATCAACCTTTCCACAAGAGGGGCAGATATACTAGACCTGATCATCACAAACATGAGTACAAAATGCTCACCACTGGAAGTATATCCCTCATTGTTGCAATCGAACCATATACTAATCACACTGGAGTACTGGATCCCCCACATATGCAAACCTCGAACACATCGATGTGTGTGTGGGAAATGCCCCTATTAGCAACTGTGACAGTACACTACAGGATGCAGATTCCCCTTTTGAAACACTGATGATGTCAGGACTCTATAACTATATTACCTGAATTCAAGTCCTCCAGCAATTTGTACAGCGCTCTCTGTTAATGCATCTTTCTCCAGTGTCATAACATAGTTAGGTAGGGGTTTGAATCCTGCAAAGGGAATGTATGTGTGTTAGTATGAGTGTGGTTTATGTGTGTGCATAATGCTGGGAGGGATAAGTGCCTTTTACCAACTGGGAGAACACACTACAGGGTGCACACCTTCTCCTACACACAGATGATATCAGCACCGTCTAAGTACAGCATTAGAAAGGATTTCTCCCATTAATGCAAATAGCACACTCTGCTAATGTGTCTGCCTTTACTGTCATAACACAGTCAGGTAAAGGTTTGTATCTTGCAAATGGAAAGTATGTGTTTTACTGTGGGTGGGGTTAGTGTGTGTGCACAATGGTGGGGGTGGGATGTGGCTTTTGCAAAATGGGGCTATGCACTGCGGGGTGCACATTTCCCTTAACAAGCAGTGATGTTGACAGCACCTTATACAAACAAAACTACAAAAGAGAAGGTGGTGGTACCAATAACACATGTAAGGTAACACTTCTTCAAGTAATGTCCACAAAATGAAGTAGGATAAATGAACATTCCTTTTACTCTATACAAACAACATGACAACAGACAACTGCCAGTACTCAGTATAGTGTTACATGCTACTGTAACACGCACATGTACCACAATATACCTAGATAGTGTTTTGAAGCATGAATGTGGCAAGTGTGTGGATGCGGGATGTGTCTGTGTGTGCATTTCCATATGGGAAACATGTTTGATGTGGCAATTAGGGTACCACAGTACCTGATGCACATTACACCTTTGAACTAATGAGGTTGCCTGCACCCTGTGAGTACAGGTAGAGAGGAGGAAATCGGTAGTAATCAACATAGTGCACTTCTCAAATGTGTACCTGTCATGTATCGACAGCTACTCATGTAGGGTAATAAATAATGGGAATGGCAGGTGAGCATGTGCATGTGTGGGGGTAGCAGGGTGTGTGTAAATGCATGTGTGACAGAACAGATACATATAGCTGAATCTACATAACAGCACATGATGCTCATTCCCATAGTCAATGGTAGCATGTGATGGTGTGCAGCTGGTACACTTTGGTAAGTAGTATGGGTGCAGATAACAATTGAGGACATTCATACAGTTACTGCAGCAGGACTGCTGGGATATACACACAATCATAGTGGAACAGTGAACAGTTACCAACATGTTACTACTTATACACATCTATGTAGTCACCCTGTGCATCAGCAACGTGTTTACCCTTTCCTGCACCAATGTTGTAGTATGCAGGAGGTGGCACAGTGTCATCATATGCACAGGGTGTGGGTTAGGTATGCCCAAGCCAGCCACTGGTAACACCAATTGACATGTGTGTGTATGTGTGTTTGTGAGGGGCAGCAGTACAGGGTGGACCGGTGTTAGTGCAGTGTGTGTGTGTGTATGTGTTTGTCCTAGGTGTTAGATTTCTGCATGTGTGTAAGCACGCACACAGTCCCACATAATGGCTGCCATGTACAGGGTTTTGTGGACAGCCACAGACTGCACCTGTCAGGTCATCCAGATCAGTGTCTGTGGGCACGGACATGGTACCTGTGCCTGGCAGGGGTGCTACGGGCCGTATCCGGTACTAACCCAGACAGGGTACTGTCATCGGAAGCGGGGGGTGTTGACTGGACACAGTTCCCTGTTGGGACTGTCCAGAGCCACGTGCACGTGGTCTCCTGGGGTGTCTTGATGACAGCACAGACCCAGCATTGCTGGGGCTGGTGCTGGCACTTGAGGTGCTTGAGTGGGCCTGTTGTCGTCCGCGGCCACTGCCAGCTGGTGCTGTTGCTGGCATATGGCCATGTCGACGTCGCAAACGCACACCATCACCCTGGCCCATGGACATCTGGTTGTGGAGCAGCTGTTGTATGTCCCCACAACGTCTGTCAACGACATCTGTGAAGTTATGGATAGCATTCGCAACGTCACACATGCCGTCTGTCATGGCTGTGTGACATGCTCTCAGCTCCCTCAGACCCTGTCTGGTGTACCTTTCCATACGTGCCTGTGCCTGCATAACAGTCCGAAACATAGTGGAGGTTGACATACCTCCTTGGGCATGTCGGCCAGAGGCAGTACGGCCACGGATGCCCCCACGGGAACCCATAGGTGACTGTCTGCATGGTACCATTGGAGGACCCTGCTCATGGCTGCTTTGTGGGGATGCATGTACCACAGGTACCACATTACCCTGATCTATGCCTACTGCATACTGTCCATCACCTAGGGACAATGGTGACAAAGGATGTAACGGCAGGATGACTGTGCGCATTGAAGGGGTTGACAGCTGTGTACTGTCAATTGGCTGACCAATGGCGGACCCAGACACACCTTCCTGCACTATTACAGACATTTCATCATCATCAGTACCTGGGGCACAAGATTCAGGTTCCCTGCTGCAGGTCACCAGAGCAGCACCAGAACCTATGGGAGGAAAACAGGGAACACAGATTACAGTCTCAACACATATTTGACAGAGATGCACTTCAATACTAATGCACACATTCAGAAATGGACACATGCACTCATGGACACAAACACACATGGGCACAGGCACACTCGCACACATGCACACCCCACAGTAAACACACACATCAGTACTGTGTTACACTACTCTTACTATTGTTAAACTGTGTATTGCAGGTATTATTAAACACACTCACCAGCATGTATACGACAGAGTTACACTACTCTTACTAGTATTATAAATTGTTTTTCAGGTAATGTTAAACACACTCACCAGCATGTATGGCCTGCCTCATTGCTAGATGGAAGGGACCTGGAAATATGAAGAGAGTAATGTCAGTGGGCACAAGTGTGCCATTTGTTTTGCACATGATACAGTACAGTAGTACACTAGGTCCCTTATACACATCAGCTGCTCATAATGTCTGTATCACACATGCACAATTACATATCATGATGACAGATACATACCACATGCACACCTTATGCGTGCATGAAGTAACAGTGTACAGAACAGACATATGTACATACCAGGAGTTAACTCTAATCTCACCCTTACCTCTCTTCAAACAACAACTCAAACTGTACTTCTAAAACCACTGGCTTTGTTCTTGTAGTACTCCAGGCTAACGTCCCTCTCCCCACCCTCTCTTTACCTTTAACCCCTCATTGTGCATAAAAACTAGCTTCTACCCTGTTTCTTTTCCCTTGATGTCCTTCTATGCTCTGACCTACTTCTCCCATCCCTCCCACCTCCTCTTGACTGTCTTCCTTCTTTTCCTCACTTCCCTTCTTGACTCCTGCCTCTTCCCTATTATTTTATCTTTCATACTCCTTCTACTTCTCTACCCTTCTGAGCTTTAACTATTATCTATATGGCTTTTGCCTTATTGCATAACCGTTATGTTTTAGGTAGAATTGCTTTGAAACCGACAGTACATTGTGTATGACTTTAAACTGTTTTAGTTGCTTAAATGTATGTTGATTTAATGAACAAGCTGGTTTATATTTCTATTATTTTGGATGTCTGTATTAACAACTTGTCTGTCTGCCTTTATTATGTTATGTGTGGAGCTTTTTTCCCCAGGCCTCTACTGAAAATGGACATATATCCAGCTAGACTATCTCGGTCAACAAATGTAAAACTAATAACAATAAATAAATATGGCATCTTACCTGCACGCTCGGTGTCTTGCTGATGTGTGGATCCAACCTCCATCATGATGCACGACTGATGCTGTTGTTGTTCTGGGGCTGGATCCACAACACTTAGCAGTAGCCCCTCCTGTCTGGTGAGGGGGGATGTGTGGCCACCCCCCCCACCTGTGGCAACCTGTTGCCTGCGGATATCTGCAGCATGCTGGCGGACATTTCTAATCAAATCACTGCAGTGATGTCTCACCTGCTCATATGTCCTATCATGCATGCCAACATCATTTATCCTGCTAACAAGATTTTGCCACAGTGCAGACCTCTCCTGCTGATTCTGGGTGGTGCGTGAGAACAGGATGGCATAGTCACGCACCAGGCTCTGGTGGATCACTTCATCCTCTGCAGCAGAATATGCGGGGTTCCTTTTCGGAGCCATGTTCCCCTGGAAAGGTACACAAACAGGTTATCTGCATAGTATCTCAGCAATACATGGTACACATTCTATACAGGGAGTATTAAATTGTACTTATTACTGCTTGGTTGTAACTTGATTACAGTGTAGCTATCATTCTAAGTCATTTGGACTAAGCACTTGGCCTTCAGACCAGTTGTTTTACATTAGGGAGGTTTGTGGCAAGCACTGTGGTGGCAGGACACATATCTTTCATCCTTTGAAGTTGGGAACTGCTGATTGAGAGCCCAGTGTCCAAGTGTATTAGTTCTGGTATAGGCAGTTGGCCTTCAGGCCAGTTATTTAACATTAACAAGGTTTGTGGTCTGCACTCTTGTGTGACAATAGGCTGTACTCTGCCATTCATAGCTGGGAACTTCTGGTTTCAGGTTTATAGTGCCTGCATATTTGAGCTGTATCTTACTGACATTGGTACACCTTGTTTGCTGTAGCAAACACTACATGCAAGCCTCCTGAATCTAGCTTTGTTTATATGCTTGTTATTTGTTAGCTTGTTATTTCACTGGTACGCTACTTCCACATAATACACAGCTTCTCAGCACTTCTGTGACTCACTACTGATATCTGCATTGCTTACTGTACGTATTTCCATGTTACACATGACAGCAAGTGACTGCTTGTCATTGTTGCATTTACTTAATTGTAACACATTGCACTTAGGTTACCTGGCACTTGCTCACTGAAGCTATTATATCAGTCAGCAGTAGTAGGTAATATCAGTACACCCTCACTCCCCACTGGACCTTGTTTTCAATTATTATGGAATTCACAATAGTATTCTAGCATGTCCAAAGGTCAGTTGTCAGTCTCCTCCCCAGTCCAGCTGGTGAGTGTGGTAATCCAGAGGCAATGTTATAACAGCTGCATGTACACAGACAACCCCCTCCTCCTAACAACAAATTCAAACACATGTGAGTGATGCAACCATATACCAAACTGGAGGCTATGCTCTATCTACTCAATACTGCCATAACCAGTCAGGTGGAGAAGGAAACCACACTCACTACACTTCCAGTCTCACATAGACCTACCATGACAGCAAAACTAACACATGATCACACATGAACATACTCGTAGGCTCAGACTACAGGTCTGCCTATGCAGCAGCGACCTCCAAAGCAGACACCCAAGCAACCACTACCACGGAAACAAACACGTGCAACACATATCTCACAAAGCCAATGTGCTGAACACTCACAGCCCTTAACAGTAAACAACACACCTCATACACCTGTACTAGGTGCATCTATCATCAGGCACACTGACATCACGTTCACCAGGCTTAACGAGGTGAGGGTCACAGTGTGCAGCCTGTCGGGCACTACGACCCGCCCCATAACACAAACACTCAAGTAACTCCAAGGCAAGTACAGGTATGACTCACTCAATGTCCATGCTGGTGTGAATGACCTGACACATACCTCCCTGGACTACATGACATGAGACAGTAAGGAGCTCTCTGAGCATGTAGCCCAAGACAGTATGACCCTGACCTTGGTAGCATCTTACCCTCACCAAGAATGATGTCACAATATCAAGGCACGATGATCCCTTCCAACAATTGACTGACGTACTGGTGTCATTCACAGGTGTGCCAATGCCTGTCATCTTGGGGTGGTATGCTGTACAAGCCACAATGCTTTGCTAGGGACAGCTTGCACCTGTCACCCCTGGCCTATTGGATTTTGGCAGAGGCTCTTGCTACACCCATAGTGCCTGTATTAGGCAAGGCTCATAAGGTAAACCCACATCCATTCGTATCACAAAGGATGAGAAGTAAGAGTGATGCTACTCAACAACATAAGTCTAGACCTCAGGATACACGCACTCAAAACCCTACTTAGCATTATGGACATTGATATCTGTGCAGTAACATAAACCTGTTTCAGGTTTCCCAGGAGCACACCAGCAATACCAAGTTATACCTGTTACCATTCTTATCGGCCCCAACACTTGGACCAGACAATAAAGGAGGGGGAGTATAAATATTCAACACAGATCCCCACACCTCCACATTGGTGGCAAAGTACCACATAAGTGTTAGGCCATTGAGCACAGAAGACGTAATTGGGGACCTGGGGAACAAACATGATAGCAAACTGTCATTTGTCAACCACATGGCCAACGTGGAGTGAAAGGCATGTTATATAGCCCAGCTAATCATGAGGGATTCACATGTACGGCAGGGGAGGTCATTGTGCCTCTTTACTCATCCATCATCAGGCCTATAATTGCGTACAATGCACCTTTTGGGATGTACCTAACCAGACACCTACAGCAACTGGTAAAGGCCAACAGTACCTCATCAAGAGGATCAAAGGGCTCAAACAGATGCCATATGCTGCCCAGTTAAAGGAAATCCAGCTGGACTCAGTGGAATACTGCCTGTTCAGAGGCAATCTGTGCCTGCCATATACAGCCATGTCCAACCCAGAAGTAATGAACATGCTGCACCTCAGGAAATCAGAGTCCCATACAGCCACGTGCTCAGGAGACCTGAACCTCAGCACTGACATAAATAGGACATGCTGGAGGGGCATATTCCTAACCAAGAGGCTCCCTTCACTCTGTAATGAATTCACACTACAGGTTAGGCAGAGTCCCTCATTGACTCTCTTCCATAGGAATCTGGATGAGTGGATGGAGATCATAGTTGTACCCCGGGTATCACTTCTATGTCACTGTTAGACAGAGGCACAGTATACTAACGTCGGACAAGGGCATAGCAGCATAAATTGTAATTGGGTGGCGAAAGACAAACACATTCTACTAGGCTTATCAATGCCCTAGGGCAAATAGCCTAGTATGAACCTATGAACCTATGTGTACTGCTATAGTACATCTGCCATATGTTGCATGTGTGTGTGTTGTGGGGGATGCACAGGTAATGGCCAGATAGTTCTGCACAGGCGACACATCTGAAACACTCTGGGTGTTCATCCCTACATACTGGATGTGTGTTGCCATCCAACCCTGTGATGTGGACACACATTACTCAGCCTGGATATACATATCCCAACAACACCACAAGCACAGTACACTACCTTGCTATGTATGCATGTAATTACACAGTTATTCACTAGTTAGGACTGTGATGCTATCCATACAGCCCATTGGGCCAGTGGAAGCCACAACACACACTGCTGGCCCCTTTGCAAAAGCTTACCACAGACATCCCACATAGTGTATGTACTGTGCACACACATATCTAACCCAGAACATATGCACACCACTTATTTATCCTGTCCAGTGGACTACAAATACAGGCACATTGTATAACAATAGCAGGAGGCTACTGCAGCACAGGGCAGATTCACATGAAGGCAAGGCATCTGTGGTCATCAGTGTTAAGATGCTTCACATTCACCAAATGCACAGATATTGGCAACATTGTTGCAGACAGTTTAGGTGCAGGTACCCCCCCCATTCTCCTACACATGTGGAATTAGTTATCACAGATGACTGTAACCTCCCTATCCTCTCACATGTTCAGGTGAGGGTCACCCTCAACATTGCAGAACACATAGCATCACTGTTACGAAATGGTATCCCTGGATGTGTGCTACGTTCACCCCTGGAGGACATAGCACCACATGACAGACTGATATTAATCCCTGGCCATACTACAGGATATGTACCTGAACAGTGCCATACATACACAGTGGTCCCACACCAATGAGGAGTAACCTCTACTGACCCTGGTAACTACTGCATCATATGCACAACTGGCCTTGTGTTCTAAGCTATGGCAGTTTTAAGTATGGGCAACATGTACAGCAATATTACATATGTATATATTTCAGGACTATGTACACACAACCTATCTCATGGACATACCTATAGATAGTGAACTATGATACATTTGGAGGTGTCACAGTAAACACAGTATTAACCTGCTACTTTGTATTACCTGTGTTTGTGGCAGCTGTTGCTGTGTCAGTGGTGCTGCTTGCTGCTTGCTGTTTGCTGCTGCTGGTTTTGCTGCTGGCTGTCTGTATATTTTTTTTATTTCTATCTCTGTCTCTCTCTCTCTTTCTCAGTAGGTTTGTGCAATGACTGTATTGCATGTGTGGAGTGTGGGTACTGGATGCTTTTGTAGGTATCTGCATAGGTCCATGTGATGGCCTCTGCACCAATTGTAAGGCAGCATTGGCTAATTGCATACAGCCAGTTGTGTACTGATTGCATGTCTCACTGTGATTTCAGGACAGTGCTATAAAAGGGTATGTGAGATAGGCGTTGCCCTTTCAGATTGTAAGGGCGTGGACCATGCTGGCATGCTGTTGACAATGTTCTGTGAGTGTGAAGGCTAGTACATCTCTCATGCTTCATGCTGTGTTGTGAATTCAGGTTGCTGCATTTCTCTCACCTGTTCCCTGTAGTGAGTGTGTATGCATACTGACGCCTACGACTATATTTCATATGTATTGCTATATATACATATGTGTACATATACATACTTTCATATATGTACATTAGCTGACAATATTGGGTACAAGCTAACAATTTGCAGGGCTGTTTCTGTTAACACTACACTAGTATGGGAATCCAGTAATTGGGACAGTAAAAGTCTGCCTGACATGCTTTGGGTAGTACACATACAATATTGCCTTTATCTTCATTCCTACTATTACATGTTCCACTTATTTAGCACTATATTCCTGTATGAGAGTCATGGCTTACTGGTAGGTCATACAGACTAGTGTTACAATGGTCTTGTGGTAGGGCCTACTAGTATGCTTATATTTTGTTTTCAAATTGAGTATAGGGCCTATCAATCAGAGTGCTGGGGGCACCTTTAAGCAGTTAAAGGGGTTAGTAGGTCTCACAGAAGTCAGGCTGTGTTGCAGATTCTGGTTGCTGCATTTATCTTCACTGTTTCCTGTAGTGAGTGTGTATGGATACTGACACCTACCACTATATTTCATATGTATTAATATATATATATATATATATATATATATATATATATATATATATATATATATATATATGTATGTATGTGTACATATACATACTTTCATATATGTACATTACCTTACATTATTATGTACAAGCTAACAATTAGTAGGGCTGTTACTGTTACCACTAAACTAGTATGGGAATACAGTCGTTCAGGCATTACAAATCTACCTGACATGCTTTGGGTAGTACACATCCTATATTACCTTTATATTGATTCCTACTATTACATGTAATATTTATTTCAGCACTATGTTCTTGTATGAGAGTTATGGCTTAGTGGTAGGTCATACAGACTAGTGTTACCAAGGGGCTTGGAACTGACAGTAGGAATGTTTTTCTTTCAAACTGAGTTTAGGACCTGGCAATCAAAGTGCTGAAGGCACCTTTATGCAGTTAAAAGGGTTAGTAAGTCTCACAGGAGTCAGGCTGTGTTGTAGATTGTGGATGCTGCATTTATTTTCACTGTTTCCTGTAGTGAGTGTGTGTGAATACTGACACCTACCAGTATATTTCACATGTATTAATATATTTATATATATATATATATATATATATATATATATATATATATATATATATATATATATATATATGTATATATATTTATATATACATATGTGTACATATAATACTTTCATATATGAACATTACCTCACATTATTATGTACAAGCTAACAATTAGCAGGGCTGTTTCCGTGAACACTAAACTAGTGTGGGAATCCAGTAATTCAGGCATTAAAATCTACCTGACATGCTTTGGGTAGTACACATCCTATATTACCTTTCTATTGATTCCTACTATTACATGTTATATTTATTTTAGCACTATGTTCTTGTATGAGAGTCATGCCTTAGTGGTAGGTCATACAGTCTAGTGGTATCAGGGTCCTAGGTTCGAGACTGACAGTGGGAATTTATTTTTCTTTCGAAATGATTACAGGACCTGTCAATCAAAAGTGCCAAAGGCATTTTTAAGCACTTAAAACCAGGTCTGCGCTTGTTTGCGCGGAGCTCACACATGCGCACTGGCGGTGAGCTCCAAGACACAAGCAAGACACCACGCTATTTTCTTTGAAAGAAAAGAAAAAGGGGTGACAGGAAAGTGGTGAAAAAGGGGTCACAAAGAGGGTAAGACAGTAGGGAAACAAGCTTGGTATTTGCAGGAAGGATGTAGGTGAGGCCCATAGCTGCCCATGTCTTTCTCAGCAACAGCTGTGCATTTGTATGCAATTTGGTGTGACATTTGGAACCTTCCACCCCTGAGAGAGGTGTCAGGACAACATTAATACCTGTTGTACAGCCAATTGTAATTAACAGTTTCGATGTCCAGCGGACATGTGTGCAACATGGACAGCTATGTATGGGGCGTAATTTTTTTGTGGGTACTGAGTGCCCTTTTTTCTGTTTTTTTATCAGGTGAGAGGGGTATGTCAGGTGAGGTAGTCGGTATAGCTGGGGAGGTAGGTTGGGTAGGTTAACAGTCAAGACAGACAAGACACATACAGGGGCGGTGTATGACACATGTGGGGGGGTTACACAATTGACGGGGATGGAGGTTGGGATATCCATGGCACATGAGCCCACAGATGGCAACAGTGGAACTGATATCCCCACCCATAGGCAGTTGCCACTGTTCCTTCACAGCCCAGGATGGGGCTGTGTTGGGGGCTGTGCGGGCAGGACAATGGGCAAGCCCGTAAGCTGTGCCACCCGGGCCTCAAGCAGGCATAGGGGCCCAAGGACAGAGTCTTGTATCTCCCTTCGCACCACAGACCGGACACCTTGGAGGGTGAGTGGACGAGTTCGTCCGGCCACGCTTGCAGAGGGGGGACGGGCCCCATCCCCTGCAGCGCTTCCACCCGAAGGTGGCACAGGGCCACCAGAGGAGGGTCCAGCCTGGGAACTAGTGCCAGGTGCACTCGCCAGCTGAGGTGGGAGAGGTGGGTCCACTGGGACCTGCCTTCCCAAGCGTTCTAGGTTTGTGTGTATGTTATGTTAGTTTGGGTTAGTGGCATATTATTCCATTCAAAATAGTTGTAACAGCATGCATTGGTATTCCCATTAAACAAACACCCAGATATTAACACCATTGAACAACGGGCATATCAATATCACATGCATTATTTCAACAGAAATACACAATTGAACAACATGCAGGGTTGATTAATGGCAACAGGCCATCAGGTTTGCCGGTTTGCAGGTATGACCAGGGCACATGCAACAACAGACATGCATATATTTTTGAAACAGGACAAATGTCCATGGTTAATGAAATGTTCACATACCAATATTTAGTGTTTTTATTTGCAATTATAGGGTGGGGTGGAGAAAGAAAATGATGACACATTCATAAATTATACATTCATATACATTTGTAATAGAAACACAATTAACTTGTGGGTGATACTTTCCCACTGATTCTTACTTGACTGTCATGCTAGACCTGTTACAGATACATCACTATCCTGGTTATTTTGAATTTGATCAGATACATCATCCTGCTACAGTTTGATGACAGGACAGGGG
Source organism: Protopterus annectens (assembly GCF_019279795.1). NCBI lineage: Eukaryota > Metazoa > Chordata > Ceratodontiformes > Protopteridae > Protopterus > Protopterus annectens. Next base: position 1,559,663,788 of record NC_056733.1, read on the forward strand.
ACAGCTATGGATGTTTAGTATGTCAGACAATCATTCATTCTATCTGCAAATCACTGACTGTGATCACCATATACAGAGTTTGGCCTGAACATTCAAGAGTCAAACACACTGAAATCAGTTTGGGATGTTAAGTTTTAATTCCCACATGCATTTATTTCTGTAGAACCACACTGAAGCTTATATATTCAGGTGCTATTACTATGTTATTCATTGATACATGACCCTTTCTGTCACTCTCACACATCCTGCAATTTTACAGTTCAGGATGGTACTTCTAGGCTTTGTTCACATATTAGACCTGTGGGTATTCCAACACTTTCCAGCAGCCTCACTTCTGTCATGATTCAGCATTTCAACAGGGGATATATCTCACCTGTGATTACCTCAGCTTCTGAAGCTATACTCTTGAGACTACTGCAGGTTATACTACATTTAATTGATGGTGGGACATCTGTATTACAGCACTATTTATTTCTATCACTTATATTCCCAGTTTCACTTAAATACTGATGAACTTGTTGCAGCCATAGCTGTAGACTTTTACTTGCTGCTTGCATATTCTATTACTTTTAATCAATACACTGCAATGTTCTGCTACGTGCTACACTATAATATTTATTTACAAGTACTAGGTGGGGTTACTAGCCTGCATGGTGGCGCAGCCGCACCAGCCTCGCTCATGTGCCATTCGATTAGAGCAGACACCTGCAGCTGTAATACAAAACAAGTAATATTGGAATACACATCTCCTTGGTATCAGCTAGTTGAATTCCTTACATACATAAGTAAAATGTAACTTACTCAGTAGTGGGGCGTTGGGCATATCCCTGGCCTCCTGGATCCATTGGGTCAACTGGTCTTGCTTATGTCGCTTCAGGTCCGCATGGTGGTGACGGACCTGCTCACCAGTGCGGAATGCCAGTAGCACTGGTCAGATCATGAGCCAACTGGTCCCATGCCTCCGCCCTGTACGCTCCCCATGAGAGATGGCCCTGCATGAGTTGGGCCTCATGATGGTGAACTAGGAGCCAGACCATGTATCTTGACTCCTCAACGCCCCACCGCTGTGCTTGAAAGCAACGTCCCTCCCCTACTCCACTCATTCTGCCTGCAGGTCTATTCTACAATTGTTTATGCTGTGTATTCCCGCCTATGGGGCTTATATCTGCCTATTTTCCCCACATTTCTATGATTGACTGGTTTGGAATTGTATGTACGGCACAGAAACTGGTTTATCATGCTCCATTTTGGCTTATATCCTATTTATATGCTATTTCTGCATTTCTAAGTACTGCAGTCATGGCTTAGTGGTTTAGTACCTTGACTCTAGTGCATGGTATCCTGGGTTTGAATCTGACCACTGACTTTAAATTTTATCACTGTCTGGAAATGATTACAGGACCTGTCAATCAAAAGTGCCAAAGGCATTTTAAACACTTTAAAACCAGGTCTGCGCTTGTTTGCGCGGAGCTCACATTACGCGCACTGGCGGTGAGCTCAGCACAAGCACACCCACGCTAATTTCTTTGAAAGAAAAGAAAAGGGGTGACAGGAAAGTGGTGAAAAAGGGGTCACAAAGAGGGTAAGACAGTAGGGAAACAAGCTTGGTATTTGCAGGAAGGATGTAGGTGAGGCCCATAGCTGCCCATGTCTTTCTCAGCAACAGCTGTGCATTTGTATGCAATTTGGTGTGACATTTGGAACCTTCCACCCTGAGAGAGGTGTCAGGACAACATTAATACCTGTTGTACAGCCAATTGTAATTAACAGTTTCGATGTCCAGCGGACATGTGTGCAACATGGACAGCTATGTATGGGGCGTAATTTTTTTGTGGGTACTGAGTGCCCTTTTTTCTGTTTTTTTATCAGGTGAGAGGGGTATGTCAGGTGAGGTAGTCGGTATAGCTGGGGAGGTAGGTTGGGTAGGTTAACAGTCAAGACAGACAAGACACATACAGGGGCGGTGTATGACACATGTGGGGGTTACACAATTGCCGGGGATGGAGGTTGGGATATCCATGGCACATGAGCCCACAGATGGCAACAGTGGAACTGATATCCCCACCCATAGGCAGTTGCCACTGTTCCTTCACAGCCCAGGATGGGGCTGTGTTGGGGGCTGTGCGGGCAGGACAATGGGCAAGCCCGTAAGCTGTGCCACCCGGGCCTCAAGCAGGCATAGGGGCCCAAGGACAGAGTCTTGTATCTCCCTTCGCACCACAGACCGGACACCTTGGAGGGTGAGTGGGCCAACGTCCGGCCACGCTTGCAGAGGGGCGGGCCCCATCCCTGCAGCGCTTCATCTCAAGGTGGCACAGGGCCACCAGAGGAGGGTCCAGCCTGGGAACTAGTGCCAGGTGCACTCGCCAGCTGAGGTGGGAGAGGTGGGTCCACTGGGACCTGCCTTCCCAAGCGTTCTAGGTTTGTGTGTATGTTATGTTAGTTTGGGTTAGTGGCATATTATTCCATTCAAAATAGTTGTAACAGCATGCATTGGTATTCCCATTAAACAAACACCCAGATATTAACACCATTGAACAACGGGCATATCAATATCACATGCATTATTTCAACAGAAATACACAATTGAACAACATGCAGGGTTGATTAATGGCAACAGGCCATCAGGTTTGCCGGTTTGCAGGTATGACCAGGGCACATGCAACAACAGACATGCATATATTTTTGAAACAGGACAAATGTCCATGGTTAATGAAATGTTCACATACCAATATTTAGTGTTTTTTTATTTGCAATTATAGGGTGGGGTGGAGAAAGAAAATGATGACACATTCATAAATTATACATTCATATACATTTGTAATAGAAACACAATTAACTTGTGGGTGATACTTTCCCACTGATTCTTACTTGACTGTCATGCTAGACCTGTTACAGATACATCACTATCCTGGTTATTTTGAATTTGATCAGATACATCATCCTGCTACAGTTTGATGACAGGACAGGGGACAGCTATGGATGTTTAGTATGTCAGACAATCATTCATTCTATCTGCAAATCACTGACTGTGATCACCATATACAGAGTTTGGCCTGAACATTCAAGAGTCAAACACACTGAAATCAGTTTGGGATGTTAAGTTTTAATTCCCACATGCATTTATTTCTGTAGAACCACACTGAAGCTTATATATTCAGGTGCTATTACTATGTTATTCATTGATACATGACCCTTTCTGTCACTCTCACACATCCTGCAATTTTACAGTTCAGGATGGTACTTCTAGGCTTTGTTCACATATTAGACCTGTGGGTATTCCAACACTTTCCAGCAGCCTCACTTCTGTCATGATTCAGCATTTCAACAGGGGATATATCTCACCTGTGATTACCTCAGCTTCTGAAGCTATACTCTTGAGACTACTGCAGGTTATACTACATTTAATTGATGGTGGGACATCTGTATTACAGCACTATTTATTTCTATCACTTATATTCCCAGTTTCACTTAAATACTGATGAACTTGTTGCAGCCATAGCTGTAGACTTTTACTTGCTGCTTGCATATTCTATTACTTTTAATCAATACACTGCAATGTTCTGCTACGTGCTACACTATAATATTTATTTACAAGTACTAGGTGGGGTTACTAGCCTGCATGGTGGCGCAGCCGCACCAGCCTCCGCTCATGTGCCATTCGATTCGCAGAGCAGACACCTGCAGCTGTAATACAAAACAAGTAATATTGGAATACACATCTCCTTGGTATCAGCTAGTTGAATTCCTTACATACATAAGTAAAATGTAACTTACTCAGTAGTGGGGCGTTGGGCATATCCCTGGCCTCCTGGATCCATTGGGTCAACTGGTCTTGCTTATGTCGCTTCAGGTCCGCATGGTGGTGACGGACCTGCTCACCAGTGCGTGGAATGCCAGTAGCACTGGTCAGATCATGAGCCAACTGGTCCCATGCCTCCGCCCTGTACGCTCCCCATGAGAGATGGCCCTGCATGAGTTGGGCCTCATGATGGTGAACTAGGAGCCAGACCATGTATCTTGACTCCTCAACGCCCCACCGCTGTGCTTGAAAGCAACGTCCCTCCCCTACTCCACTCATTCTGCCTGCAGGTCTATTCTACAATTGTTTATGCTGTGTATTCCCGCCTATGGGGCTTATATCTGCCTATTTTCCCCCACATTTCTATGATTGACTGGTTTGGAATTGTATCTACTTCACAGAAACTGCTTTATCATGCTCCATTTTGGCTTATATCCTATTTATATGCTATTTCTGCATTTCTAAGTACTGCAGTCATGGCTTAGTGGTTTAGTACCTTGACTCTAGTGCATGGTATCCTGGGTTTGAATCTGACCACTGACTTTTAAATTTTATCACTGTCTGGAAATGACTTCAGGACCTGTCAATCATTCATGCCAAAAGCACTTCTAAACACTTTAAAACCAGGTCTGCGCTCGTTTGCGCGGAGCTCACACATGCGCACCGCCGGTTAGCTTGTGGGAGCGTGGCGCAAACGGTGTGCGCTGGATTACACCTTAATTGGCTAGTAACACACATGTTAAACATAGCACAGCTAGTTGCACACAGTTTGAGCCTGTTAAACCAGTCCTTAGCTATGGGCAAGCAGTTTGCAGTTTGTGAAACACTACTTAGCTATGGGCACTCTGTCTCACTGCAGTTTAGCTATCAGTACATTTCTAAATATTTTTATTATTGTATTACTTGACAGCATATGCTCCATTTCATTCCATTTTACAAAAGGGAATACTTTTACATTTGTACAATACTGTCAGGGGCCTTTTTAGTGCTTATTTAAAAAAAAATGGTTGCTGTGTGGGCTCGAACCTTGCCTGCCTGCTCTCAAGCCGACAACTCTACCGCTATGCTATTACTTCTTGGCGTACTTTGCATATTTAGTTCTTATATCCTTTTCAACTGATTGCTAACTGCAGTTGCGCTAGTAGCACACCTGCACAATGCATACAGTAGCACACATTTACGGGGTTTAAAAAAAATTAAACATTTTTATTTTCATTTTACAACATCTGTTCACTTTTTACATTGCTGGTCTGTGGGGGCATGTGTTGTGTAGTGTGGTTATTCACATTTCCATGGCTTCCCTCGTGGCTGTTTACTTTCAGCCATTCTAGACTTCTGGGGCGTGTCTACGGACCGCTACTCTCTTACACGGACCGTGTAAGAGTTACAGTGTGATTCAGCATGCCTCATGCACCTCATGCATATGCATGACATGCTGACATCACACCGTTTAATTGCAGCCTCCGTGTAAGAGTTATAACTCTTACACGGAGGCTTCCTGAATCCTGCCCCATGTATTCTAATGCATTCCTGTATTTTTTAAGTCGTCACCCTCGCCACCAGAAGCGGTCAGTGGTTAAAGGCCAACTAGTGAGGGCTGCACATATAGTGAGCCAGGATAATGAATTCCTAGATGAAAGTTATTTTTTGAAAAACATGTTTTTGAGCCATAACTATCCTGAAATTCTTTCAGGTCCATTAATAGAAGAAGTCAAACTTAAGAGATTCAATAAGGTTTATAACCCTATATTAAGTGTTAAACAAACAGGGTACATTCAAGTTGTCAGTGTAAATCCAGGCAACCTAGTAGTTATAGGTGGCATTAATAGTGAGAAAACGAGTAAAACACATTTCCATTTATGTTTCACCACTATGTTCACAGTGGATAGTCAAATTATTTTGAATATTATCCAGAAGCACTGGGAACTTTTCAGAATGAATCCATTACTTTTTGGTAAGTTGGGAGAATGTCCCAAAGTGATATTTAGAAGGGGAAAAAATTTAAAGAACTTGTTGGAACAACAATATAGGAATATTCCTAAAATAATAGGTATGGGCAAATGTGAATCCTGTAATTTTTGTAAATTTATTGATGTTACCAACAGATTTAGTATTAACAATATACAATATAAACTAAAACAGAGGTTTAATTGTAATTCTAGAAATGTGGCATATTTAGCTAGGTGCCAATGTTGCTCTGTATTCTATACTGGTAAAATGGAACGTAGACTCTGAGACAGAGTCTATCAACATCAGTATGCAATATCTAAAAGATAAAACCGATAATGCTCTAGCAAAACACATACAGATTTACAAAGACCATACATTTAAATTTATGGTCATAGACCAGGTAGCTTTAAATATTAGAAGAGGACCTTTACCTTTACGTCTAGAGGAATTAGAATTGTTGTGGCAAATTAAATTGAATGCATACAATTTTCCTGGATTAAATGAAGCTTGTTCCATCAGCTGTATTTTAAAACTGAGAAGTTTACAAAGATGAAAGTGTCTTTTAAATATATACACATATAATTTGTAGTGTTTAGTATAATAGTGTTATAGTTAGTATGTCCTTTAGTAATGAGTACCTCTTATATTTAGTTGAGGTGTTTAGTTTTATAATTTGATATATATATATATATATATATATATATATTTAAAATGTTAAAGTATTTAGCTAAACAGGCTATAGTAGATTAATTCTTAGAATGTCTTGTAAGTTTTCAATATTGCTAGTTTGCTAACTACTGCTTTTTGTTTTATTTTCAGTAACTAGTAGTAGCTTTTAATGGGAGAGTATTTATTTAAGTAATATATGTTGCAAATATTCGCTGTGATAGGTAAAAAGTATCACATGTTTCTATTTAAATGCTTTTTGCAAGGTGCACTTGTAATCTGAAGAAGTTTGCTTTGGAAGCAAACGAAAAGCGCTTCATTGTGATAGTATTTATTAAAACAGAGTTCAGACTATTCTGCTTGCCGTTTCTGTGTTGTAATTTTATAGTTTGTCGTGTGCCAGTAGTTTTTTGTGGGTGGTTTACATAGCTTGACTGTACCTCCCCCCTCAGATGTGACAGGCAAGTATGCAGAGCTCTACGCCCCTGCATTATGCAAGAAACATTACAACTAAGTGAACTCGGCTGTACCTGACAGGAGGAACACAGGCTCCTTGTGGCACAGCAAACCTGTCTGGTGGACAACTGACATTATCGGGCTATACAATAAGAGGTGGATATTGCTGTGTGATAGTTGGGATGAAGGTCCCGCCATAAAATAGAGGCCCGACCTCCTCAGCTAAAACAAACATATAGTGTTGTTGTGATGCTGTGTAGACAGAGTAAGTGACAAAATTAGCCACCCACACAAAACAGAACTACAATGCACAGTGTAGTTGCATGTGTAACCTCAAAGGACAGGCCCAGATTGTCAGTGAACTCATACATAATGATGCCACATATAATGGGTCTGTACTTATAGCTATATATACACATATATATATATATATATATATATATATATATATATATATATATATATATATACATACATATATATATATATATATATATATATATATATAAAATATATATATTATTTATATATATATATATATATATATATATATATATAAATATATATATCTATATAAAATTAACTGCACTCAAAAAAAATGAACAAAGAGAAGAAATTTTAACTAAGGAATGAACTTCGTGACAATAACAGCATTCAAAAAATAGTAAATCACACCAACAACTCTTGTAGTACTTTAGCACTTTCGTCTTATTTATTATTTATTACCGATAATAAATAAGACGAAAGCGCTAAAGTACTACAAGAATTGTTGGTCTGATTTACTATTTTTTGAATGCTGTTATTGTCACGAAGTTCATTCCTTAGTTAATATATATATATATATATATATATATATATATATATATATGTGTGTGTGTGTGTGTGTGTGTGTGTGTGTGTGTGTGTGTGTGTGTGTGTGTATGTGTGTGTGTGTGTGTGTGTGTGTGTGTGTGTGTATATCTATATAGCTATTTAAAAATGCATAGAGGTAGATATACTATGTATGTGAGAGAGACAGTGACAGACGGATATGTATACATATATGTATGTATGTATAGACATGTCTATGCATAACAGGTCATTCTGATGAAGGGGCAACAGAACTGTGCTCAGTTTAACAAAGTGTATGGGCATGACCAGTGGGACTGTCAGTGCTTATAAACTGACTCCAGCCCACACCTACCTGTACTCTAGTCAGGGATTTTGTGTGCTACAGGCAATAACATCTGTCCTTGTTTCTGCAGTACTGCACTTCACTCAAAATGTCCATGTCATTCTCCAGCTGTCTGATCTAATTAATATGTGACAGAGGTTCATAATGGTACACCACACACAGACTGACAGTCTGTGAAAACATCAGCATAATAATAATAGTTCACATGCAAAAGATGTGGACACTTCCAGATATGAACCAACTCCATCACCCATGCTAACTTCCTTAGTTCACTGATCCACATAAGCTGCCAGTCAGAGAGTAGTCATTCATCACACAATCAACACCATACATATGTACATTGTTATTTCTGCGTTAAGTGAGACATACTATGTGTGATTGATTTCTATGTTACTTCCCTGAGACTGCTTGAACTGTTGGTATACCACTGATTACTTACAGTTTAAGCAGTTATATGGAAAAACTGCTGTATTGGGTGTGGGGGAACAACACCACAAGTTCTGCTGGGATACACAGTTGTACAAATATCATGTGACCCCACTGTTTAACATCTATAGTACCTTGAATGATGTAGTGAATATTCCAACCATGATGCCTAGTGAATATGCAGGAACACATACTAGTGGACTGAGTTTCTGTAGTCCCATGTGGATGTTACTTCTGTCCACCTTGCATAAGTGCAGCAGATCCATACATACAATACCATATTATAGTAATCCTTACAAGTAGTGTGTAGGTTAGAGACTTACCTTGCAAATGCAGCAGTTGACAGACCTGTAGTTCAGAACTGACTCTGATGCAAGCAGTACACAGTCAATACATAGATAGGTACAGGCTGTGTGGGTTGCCTGGAAACAATTATAATATATGTATGTGAGTATGAGTAGGGTGTCAGTCTCTAGGGCTCTAGGTTGTCAGTGAATGTACTATATGTTGTCTCTTAGCCAAAGCCAGGGTGTACTGGGCATGCCTACGTCTGCCTACAAGGACATCATCGGGGGTTCCTCCTCAGAGTCCTCCTGTGACTGTAGCTGTGGTGACCTAGGCACTGGTGGGGGGCTGTGTATCCCTTCCCTTTGCTGGTCCTGCTGTAGCTGTTTCCTCAGGATCAGATTGTGTAGCATAGCACATACTGAGAACATATGTGCACATGTGGCTGTAGAATACTGAAGGGCTCCATCAGATATAGCAAGGCACCGGAATTGTGACTTCAGAAGCTCAGACTCACACACTATGATGTTCCTAGTTCATGCATGTGCCTCATTATGGCATTATTTTGTGTGTGTGTGTGTGTGTGTGTGTGTGTGTGTGTGTGTGTGTGTGTGTGTGTGTGTGTGTGTGTGTGTGTGTGTATTTCTGATAGGCGTCATCATCCTCAGTTACAGTGCATAGCCAGCATCCCCCAGTAAATAGCCATGTGGGATGAACCTCCAAGCAGATGCCTCTGAGCCCCCATCATATCCCCAGTTGGTCTTTGGAAAGTACCTGTAGCTATTATCCTAAGGGCTACACATACCTTTGTTTGCACTGGGATGGGTTGCCCCCTGTTGGCTATGGGTCTGAGTTGAGGTCAGCAGAGCTCAGTGAGTTCTTGTAGTATGTCCCTGTCCACCCTGTAGTGCTCTACAATCTGCATCTCATGTAGCTCTTGGAAAGTTACCCCACGCCTAAACACACTTCTCCTTCTCAGTCTTGGCCCATGGTCAGCATCAGCAGCAACTGCATTGACCTCAGCATCTAGCACATACATATGTAGTAGTAGACCTGCAGCAGCACCTAGCATTCTCTCAGTTAAAATTCCCAAGTCTGTACTCCAATGGTGCAGAGTATGGGGAAAAACTCAGATTGTAGGGTGTATGCATACTTTATAGTGCTCTGATGTAGGTGTATCCTGTGTGATTGGCTATTTATGAGTCATTCTACCTGACAGGTACATCATTAAGGAGTATTAATGGCTCTAGTCTAAGTGAAACAGGGCTCATCAGTAATTAATATATCATTGGCTTTCTCAGCCATTTTTTTTGACAGTCTTCCTTGCTGAACACTGAGGCATGCCACACAAACCCATGCCACAAAGATAAACAGAGCTTAGCAGCCAATAAACACACCCTCATGGAAGGTTATGTTCAGCACAGTGGCACGCCACACAAACACATGCAAACATGATGAAACACGCTCCTCAAAGGTAAACACATCTTAACTGTCAGTGTACAAACCTCCCTGATCAGCTCAGCTGCACAGGGGTGTGTGTACACTCAGTCAAATTTACAGAGGTCTTATCATACCCAAAAGGATATGATAATGCATTTTTTCACATTTAGTTTTAGGCCACGGCTCTGGCACTAATCATTTGTCTGATTTTGACCCTCCTGAAGAATATCTACATTATTTGGTGATTCAACTACTGACCCCAACTTGTAGTTGTTGGCAAACTTTGTCACCCAGAAGCCTTCAACATCAGTATATTCTGAACAGGAGTGGTTCCAGCATTGAGTCTTGTGTCACACCACTAGTAACTGGCCTATTGCAGGATCTGAATTCAGCCACTTTAACCACATGAGACAATTGGCTATCCATCTGGTAACATATGGATGTATGTCCAGTTTTGTGAGTTTATTTATAATACCTGAGTGTGGAACTGTCTCAAATGGCTTTCCCCAGACCAGGTAGGTGGTATACACTGTTTTATTCTCATCCGTGGCTCTAGTAGCTTTTTCAAAAAAGTCTACCACATTTAGTAGGCATGACCTGCCCTTGACAATACTGAATTGGGTTAGGTCCAGAGTTTGGAGTTTCCTGTGTCATTATTTATCAGGTCCGTGATTATTCTTTCCATGGCCTTACTTATAACACTATTCAAACTTATGGGTCTTTAATGATCCAGGTCAGTTGATGGTCCTCGTTTGTGCAGAGAGATGACTGTCACTGTCTTCCACTATATTGGGACAAAGCCAGTCTGGAGGCTGTGGTTAAAAAGAGATTCTAATGAATCTGATTCAAGCTGGTTAAGGGCCAACTTGGTATATCATTAGGCCCCACTGAAGCCGAGTTTTTAGCTTTAGAGAGTTCAGTGGCAACCTGTTCTTTGGTGATAATTTACAGAACAGTGGTAGAGGATAGTTATTGGGGAGAACTGGGGGTGATGGGGAGATGACATTTCAGCAGATATGCTGTACCTTCTGGCTAATTATAGGTGATGCTGTCCAAAACTAATTCTGCACATTGTTGCATATTGCCCTTAAGATTTCAGATATAACTGAAAAATGCCTTATGGTTATTGTGAAGGCTGCCAGCCTAGCCAGATAGAATTGTGCATATAATTCTATCATTTGTAAATATGAATGTGGAACTACAGACTTGTTTTCTTAAATGAAAGAATATGCTGTGAAATGTGAACTTAAAACAATGTAACAACACTGCCCTCTGCTGTAAAGAAAGCTAACACAAGCATTTCTTGTTTGTCCTTATAAGTTCAAATTATTTCATAACTGTCTTTGATGTGTACAATTCGGCTCCGGCAGGGCTAGAGGAAGACGTCCTACCTATTGTTTTAACTTAAGGAATAATTACTAGAGTTTACATATGGAATGTCTTTTATTGATGTAGTTTGCTAGAGCTGCAAGATAACAAAAGAATACAGTTTTTGTTGGCCTGGGAACACCAGGAAAGTGAAATAATGAGGTAATGTATATTAGAACTGCAATTTCAATTTAAACAGAGACAATCAGAAGGCATTAAGCACTTTGTCTTGATCATCCAACTCACAGCACTGTCTTGCGCTTATGTACGTTTGTCTTAGATTTGTGTTTTCTTTTAGAAATAGCTAGGAACTAAAAAGATTAGACTAACTGTTTTTCTGTGATGTCAAAACTGTACTACTGATTTATTTTAAGTATTTTTGTGTGATCTCTGAACTCTTTGACTAGCACTGTGTAGTGGAAATTATTGTCTTGTGGTTTTAATTATTTATTATTAAATATTTTAAAACCTTTTAACTGTGGCTGGTTTGTGTAGAGATAATTTAAGCTCTAGAGTACGTTGCATATGTATAGAGTTTACTGTCCAAGTCACTCGAAATAAGCTTTGACTGTTTAGTCACACTTACCAATTGGATAATAATATTTCACAGTACAATTGGACACCCTTTTAAGGGCTTTTGTGTAGTTGATAATTATTAGTGGGTGGTGGAAGCTGGTACTACCGTATAGTCTGGGAAAAAGGGGCACAGCTGGAGAACCTGTGCCAGCCTTCCCCAGAAGTGTCTGTGTGGTTGTATAAACTCTTCTCAAAGTGTGTATCTGTCAGCTACTTGGGCAGGGACACAAAGCACTGATTGGACAGAGAGGGTGCTAGAGGTTTTTAGCTTGCTCACTAGGCTGAGATCTAGACCCTATAGCAATGCCAGTGGGGAGTCTTATTGGGGACCTGGAGAGCAAGGGAGTGACCAGCCCTGGACTGACTGTGATCTCTGGGTGTTCTTAAGGGAAATTGAACTTTACTGTGTGTATTTGTTATCTTTTCCTCATATATGTGAGACACCCTCTCTGGTGTTAGTGGAGAGGACTGAGGCTCCTTGGTTGCTTCGCCAGGGCATGGGCATCACATATTAATTGGTGGCAGTGGTTGGGATATCCACATATTAATTGTTTGGCAGTGGTTGGATATCCACATCACATATTAATTAGTTGGCAAATACTAAATGGCTTGTAGTAGTGTGGGTAGAGTGAATCCTGTACCTTGTGTACAGTGAGTTTTGAAGGTATTTTTGTACTCTAAAACAGCCACACAGTGAATACTCAGAGCTCACATCACAATTGTTTTATTTCTTTTGTTAGCTTATTTAGTCAGGGTGAGCAGGCAGCATGTCAGCAGAGGAGTATGGAAAGCTGACAAGGAGCCAGCTGGCAGAGATGTACCAGGCTAGGGGACTGGTGAATGGAAACCTGACTAAGGCAGACCTGATTGTAGCCTTGGTTACAGCTGCATCAGAAAACAACAACCAGGAGGACAATCAGACTGGCAGTGGAGGTATAATACCCTCAGAGAATGGACAGCTCAACCTTCCTGCAGTGGACTTAAAAATCCAGCTACAGCTAAAGAGACTTGAGTTGGAGGCCAGGCATGTAGAAATAGAAGCAAATGAGAGATTGCAATGTTTGCAGGCTGAGGAGAATGAGAAACTGTTATGCCTGGAAGCTGAGGAAAAAGAAAAGCAGATGCAGCATGAGAAGGAGATGCTGACTCTTTGCCAGAGTCATGGAGGTAATGGGGAAGGGAGTAATTGGACCCCAGTAGCACAAAAAGACAGTAAATTTCTTCCACACTTTAAAGAGGAGGATAATTTTGATAGTTTCATTCATATGTTTGAGAGGGTATGTAAACAGTATGAAGTTGAGCAATGGCTCTGGGTACGGTTCCTGACCCCCTTACTCCATGGTAAAGCTGTAACTGTTTTATCTAAAATGTTTGACATTGCATGTTTTGATTATACTGCTGTTATGAAATGTATTTTAGAACTGTTTAAGCTAACACCTGAAACGTATAGGAAAAATTTTCGTGAGCATTGACGCAAGGCAGATGAAAGTGTGTGTGAATATTTTGCGGAATTGAGCACTTATTTCCATAGGTGGGTGAGAGGATATCAGGTCACAACGTTTGAAGGGCTGGCAGACCCTTTGGTGTGGGAACAAGCCCTTAGCACTTTATTATTTATTTTATTTTATTTTACATTTGTTGACCGGGATAGTCTGACAGGATATATGTCCATTTTCAGCGGAGGCCCGGGGAGAAAAGCTCCAAGACATTACTAAGAAATTACAAAGTGATTACATGCTAAGCAATATACAAGTCATTGATAGTTATACAAAACAGATACAAAAAACTGTTAAGGGTGTTTTTTTTTCTTTTCATATATATATATATATATATATATATATATATATATATATATATATATATATATATATATATATATGGGTTCCTATGAGTTCATCAAAATGTCAAATCACCGACACTCACCTCTTCGACACCAAACCATCGACTTTCATATCATCGACAATTCCGGTAAGCGATCTTCCCCCTTACAGGACCCATGGTAGCGCTTGTTTCTCTGGTACGACATAAATAACAACACTTTCAAGGTAAATTATATGGAATCATGTAAACCCTACTCATTGTAACACAGGAACAAGCGCTACCATGGGTCCTGTAAGGGGGAAGATTGCTTACCGGAATTGTCGATGATATGAAATTCGATGGTTTGGTGTCGAAGAGGTGAGTGTCGGTGATTTGACATTTCGATGAACTCATAGGAACCCATATAGATATATATATATATATATATATATATCTATATATATATATATATATATATATACACACCCACACATGTCTATCAGCCTACTGGTACCATAAGAAGTGTATTTCTTCAGTAGATTAACAGAGAGAAAAAACAAAGCAACAGCGAGAGGTGTAATAGCCAACAGAGGTGGTCATGGATGAGGTGAATACGGTCAGTTGGGATTAGTGCAAGGGCATAACCATTGTGTGTTTAGGAGGATTCTTAGTTGCTTTTTAAACAGTGGAGTGGATGAAAGGGATGCTAGTTCAGTTGGAAGCTTGTTCCAAATGTTACTAACAGAGTTAGTGAACAGGCAGTCCCCAGACTTGTTGTTGGCTTTTAAGGTAGATACTAGTATTCTATTGGCAGATCGTAGGGTTGTTAGGTTTTTGTATGGGCTAATAAGCTTACAGAGTATGGGAGTATGTGTGGGATGATGCAGAGTTTTATGAATAATTGTAAGTTGCTGTATAAAAAGCTGAATTTGCAATTCCAGCCAACCTAGTAGTTTGAGATTCTGGCAGTGATGGGTTCTAAATGGGGATCCAGTGGCAAATCTGACTATGTAATTATAAGATGTTGCCAATTTATTGATATTGCTTTTGGAGAGGTTTGTATAAATTGGGGAGGCATAGAGAAGGGTTGAAAGTAGATGAGTTTGGGCAATAGTAGACCTAGTCGAAGCTGTGAGAAAGGGTTTAAGTCTATAAAGGGAACCGAGTTTTTTATTAACTGATTTAATAGTTAGGTTAATATGTGTGTCAAAGTTAAGATTATTATCAATTGTTATACCTGGAAGTTTGGTAGTTATGTCGGGAGCTATTTTAGTACCATTGTTGGATGTGATTGTAAAGTTAATAGTGGTGGACTTTAGGGTGGGAGTGAATAATAATAGTTTTTTTTTGGGGGGGGGGGGTTAAAGGGGAGACAGCATTGATGGAACCATTTTTCTACTAAGTTAAATACTGTTTGGGTCTTGGTTTGAAGCTCTGCAGGTGAGGAGGCGCTACACATTAATGTTAAGTCGTCTGTGTATTGAATGCAGGTGGCCTGTGGAATGGATGTTTTCAGATCATTAGTGAAAATGGTAAATAGGAGAGGTCCCAGAATGGAGCCTTGAGGGACACCAAGAGAGATAGGGAGCTGAGTGGATAGTTTCTTGTCCCAGAGGACTGCTTACTGTCTGTTTTGTAAGTAGGATGTAAGTGTATCTGACAGTAGTTGATGATTCACCATGTCAAATGCCTTTGAGAGGTCAATAAAGAGGGCTGAGGACAGTAAGTTGTTGTTACGGTTTTTATTAATGCAGTCTGAAAAGGATAGGAGTGCTGTAGTTGTACTATGGAATGGCCTAAAGCCATGCTGGCAGTCTACTAATAGGTGGTTTTGGAGAAGATAATCAAGTATTTGATGGTGAATACATCTCTCCATAATTTTTGCTAGTGGGGAAAGTAGGGCTATGGGGCATAAGTTGGAGAGTTCATTTGAGTTACCTCCCTTGTGGAGGGGTATAATGTGTGAGACTTTCCATAGATATGGGATGGAACATTCTGTAATTGTTCTGTTTATTAGTATAGCAATTGGGTAGGCAAGTACTCCAGCTGCCATTTGCAGGTATTCAGCTGGAAAGAGGTCAGCTGATGGAGTACTTGATTTAAGTTTAAGGAGTTGGGTGTGTATGAAGGATGTAGGGACAGGCTGGAGGTGGAGAGTATGGGGTAAAGTTATTGCAAAGGGTGGCTCAGTAGTGGTAACAGGTGGTGTGGGGGGTAAGGTATTAGCTAAATATTGGACTGTTTCAGAGAAAAAATTGTTAAAAATATCAGCAATCTGGCTAGAAGAGTTTTGAGTCAAATTAGAGGGGGTGGGTGTTTTGGCGTGTCCAGGGTGGAGCAATTAATTTATTCCTAACCAGAATTTTTGTGGGTTTTGATGTTGGGTCTGTTGGGATTTGAGGTAATAGTTTCTTTTATCAAGGAATATTGATTTATTTTTGCAGCATTTCTAAGTTGTCTAAAATTTAGGTGATCAGTAGAGATTTTAGTTTTCCTCCATTTGGACCAGGTTTGATTTCTCAGTCTCATTTTTTGTCTAGTCTCCTTTGTGAGCCAAGGAGCAGGTTTGTTCCTAATTCTAACAGTGTGAGAGGGAGCATGGTGTTCCAGAATTTGTAAGTATTTATTGTTAAATAAGAGACTGCTTCATGAAGAGAAAGGGATTTTAGGGGTGACCCTTTGCAAGCTTTAAGCTCAGCTTGAAAGTTAACTAGATTAAGATTTTTCTTGTTACGTGTGGTTCTAAAGTTAGTTTGGTTGGGAATTGAAGTCTTTTGTCTAGATATAAAGGTCAAGGAATGGTCACTAATATCATCAGGGAGTAAGCCGTTTTGTATAATTGGGGACTACTGTTAATTAATATCCAGTCTAAGGTGGTTTGTTTGTTGCTAGATTTATGGGTTCTGGTAGGGTAGGTGATGGTTTGATGAAAGCCATAAAGATTGATGTGAGTAGTTGGATTTACAGATGTACAACATTTCCAATCAATATTAAAATCCCCAAGGATTATAGTTTCTTGTGGGAAGGATGTGGAGAGCCAACTAAGGGTGTTTTCAAGAGTATTTATGTTGTTACCTGGGGAGATGTATGAGCAAATAACGTATATGGATTTGTTTGAATTAACTTGGAGTTTGGATATTAAGATCTCAGCATTACTAGGTGAGGGTGGTTGATTATCTAGTGAGGTGACCTGTAATTCAAATTTGAAGAATATTTCCACCCCACCACCCTTTTTATTAAGATGGTCTAGTCTCAGGATGCTGTAGCCAGGTGGTAGAATAACATTGTCTTTAATAACTGGTTTGAGACAGGTTTCTGTTATACATAGTATGTCGAAGGAATGTAAATCTAGCAGGGCATGCAGCTCGGTGATTTTATTATTTATGCTGCGTATATTAAGGTGAGCTATGAGAAGAGAGTTAGAGGTTTTTGTGGGGGTATGTGATGTGGAGGGGTAGTAAGATTGGGAATTATGAGTGGAAATGCTGGGACCTGGGTTTGGATGAATGTCCCCATGTAGTAATAGGTGCTGCTGGGGATTCTGTGAAGGTTTCCTGAGTTTACATAAGATAGGGTCAGTTTTCCTGGTTTGGAAATGCTTAATATGGGTAAGTCTATGGAACTGTGGTCTCAGGTAGGATGATAAGGATGTAACATTACTATGGCTTTGCAAGACTAGAGAAGATAGAGGGGTTGCTTGTTTTAAGGGGCGGTGAAATTTAGTAAGGCTTAGGTCTTCATAGCAGGAGAGGCTGTGGGATAGAAGAAGGGTGGTAAGGACAGTGGACATTAGGAGTAGGTTAAGATAGCTTTGTAAAACAGTGATAGCCATAGTAGGAGGTGTGGTATGGGTAAAAGATGGAGAGTAGTGATTAAGGAAGCACAAAGATAAGGGTGTGTCTATCCAAAGAAAAAGGTAGGTAAATTGGGAATTTGAGTAAATTGGGAATTTGAGTAAATTAGTATTAATTAGGTAAGTATGTAACAAATCAAGTGAGCTATAGGTCAATGAGGGTTAGAGGTGTGGCTAAGGAAGTATAAGGTTAGGTGTGCTGGGGTGGGTGAGATTTGGGGGTAGGGTAGGGGAGTGGAGTGAGCCCGCAGGGCGAATGGAGCGGGCAAGAGCAATAAGGTAGGTACAGCAGAAAAAAGTATCAGCTGTCTTGTAAAGTTATGGCTAGATAAATAAGTAATGAGAGTAAAATAAAGGAAAAAAATGATGTTATCTTATCTAAAATATAAGTATTAGTTATTGTGACAAGAGTGAAAATTGCCTAAGAGTTTAGCAGGGGGAAAATATTTGAAGATAGTCACTGTAAAAAAAGTCTAAGACTTTTGGGATTTGCAGGTTAAAAAAACTGAGTTGGTAGAATAGTGCATCCTAGTGGACATCGGGGAAAATACCAACTAGGAGAGATAAGTAAGAGGTTCTTCCAGTCAAAGATAAAAATAGGCCTAGGGAAAAAAGACTGGGGGAGGAAATAATGGCTAGGAGTCTGTGGTAGGCTGCTGAAACTCTCACAGAGGGGTTCACAATCACTCTAGACATTCAGAAAAAATAGGTATTAACAACATACATGTACATTTGCTTTAGGCTAAAAGCTTTTATGTGAGGCTTGGTAAGCCGTCAGCTTCAGGGGTGTCTTCAGGTTTGTAAGGTGGTTTTCCTTTTAGTTTTTACTTTGCCTGAGGACACAAGGATCTGGTTAGCTGATAGACAGTATGCTACTTCAGATGAGTTGGGAAAGAAGGGAGACCTATGCCTGGCAAGCAGGGCAGCCTTGCACAGGAAAGGGACCCCCAATGCTGCTCATGGGTCTGAAGGAACCCATGGTGGGCAGCACAGACTGCCACAACAGAATCTGCCAGTAGCAGGGGATGTCACTAGTCCAGCTACACATTCAGGAGCTAGGGTTAAATGTTTTGAATGCAACCAGTGGGGCCATGTGGCATACAGGTGTCTACAGAAGTAAGCTGGGGAGCAAAAGGTGAGGGAGCCAGTAAGTGGGAAAGGCAAAATGCCAATAGTAGGTTGTCTTGAGACAACAGGGGTTCTAAACTACCATCCTGTAGATGTCCTGAGAGGGAAGGATTTGGATGAGGCAGTACTATGTGCTTATGCAGTTACACACGGTCAGGCTAGGAGACAAGCATGTGGGTCTGGTAGCCTGGGGGAGACCCAGACCGACTGCATACTTTCAGCCAGGATTAGTGATGTGGTTACTTCAGGGAAGGAGCTACTCTGTAGCAGTGAGATTGAATGTTAGCCAGAGTTGCTTGTGGGTATGGATGTTCCCTTGGACAGAGTAACTGCAAAGGTAGAGGTGAGTAGTAGTACCCAGGCTGACAGTGAGGCATGACTGTCAGAGGATGCCAGACTTCCTGTGGAATGGGAGCTGGGAAGGGTTACAAGGAGAGAGTTGAGACAGGCTCAGCTCTCAGACCCTAAATTGCAAGGCCTGAGGCAGGTAGCTAGGGAGGTATATGATTCTCAAGGAAAGGGGGAGTCTGTATACTGAGACAAAGGGTTACTATACAGAGAGTGGACCCCTGAGGGAGGGCTAGAAGGTGAGAGACTACAGCAGTTGGTAGTGCCTAGAGTGTACCGTCTGGTGCTTCTAGTCATAGCTCATGATATTCCCTTTGGAAGTTATATGGGCATAAAACATACAAATAGGCATATTATGCAGAACTTCTACTGGCCTGGAATTTCCATAGATGTAACAGAGTACTGCAAGACCTGTGAGCAGTGCCAAAAGATAAGCAAGGCAAGAGACATGGTGAGAGCTCCTTTGCTGCTTTTGCATGTGATTGATGAGCCATTTCAGAGGGTAGCTATGGATATTGTGGGTCCTCCAAGTACCCCCAAGTTCCACAGGTAAAAAGTATATCCTAGTGATAGTGAATTATGCTATACAATACCCTGAGGCAGTGGCATTGTACTCCAATGAGGCAGAGAAGGTGGCAAATGCTTTGTTAGAGATTTTCATTAGGGTAGGTTTCCCAAAAGAAATACTGACTGACAGAGGTGACAATTTCATGTCAGACCTGCTGGCTTGTCTGTGGAAGTCCTGTGGGGTGAAGCACATGAAGACCACCCCCTACCTTTCCCAGACTAATGGTCTTGTTTAGAGGTTAAAATCTACAATCAAGTCCATGCTACAGTCATTTGTAGATGAGTTTAAGAGTGAGTGGGACACATATTTGCCCCATCTGTTGTTTACTTACAGAGAGGTTCCTCAGGAATCCACAGGTTTTTCACCCTTTGAGTTGCTGTATGGGCATAGGGTGAGGGGACCTCTAGATTTAATTTGAGATGAATGGGAAGGTGAATGCGAGTCTCACAAGGAGTCTGTTGTGGCATACGTCCTAAACCTCAGCACAAGGCTCAGGGAACTCTTGGGCTTGGCCCAGGAGAACCTGGCAGAAGCCCAACAACAGAAAAAGGTGTGGTATGACAGGAATGCTTGAGCTAGAGAGTATGCTTTGGGGCAGCAGGTAATGGTTTTCATTCCTGTCAGACACAACATGCTGCAAGCAGCTTGGGAGGGTACCTACAAGGTGGTATGAAAGGTCAGGGATGTTAACTACATGGTGGAACTGCTACGCAGATGGCAGGGGTGCAAATTGTACCATGTTAACATGATGAAACCTTACCATGATAGGGAGGCCCTTGTGCTGAGCATTTACAGTAGATAGCAGGAGGAGTCTGGGGGGAGATCTGGGGACTGATCTCTTCAGTGAGGCTCGGGCTGACACCTCAGTGGAAGGGGTAGCAATGTCCCAGCAGCTAACTCCTACCCAGGTTTGAGAAATACGAGCAGTGTTGCAGGAATTTGGGGACATGTTCACTGGGAAATCAAGGTGCACCCACCTGGTGCAGCAGCAGGTGGATACATGACCCCAGAGGCCTATTAGGCAGGCCCCTTATAGAGTTCCTGAAAGAGTCAAACAGACTCTGAGGGATGCGGTATAGGAGATGTAGGAACTAAGGATGATTCAAGAGTTCATCAGTCCCTGGGCCTCCCCAGTGGTGCTGGTGCCAAAGAGAGATGGTAGCACCAGGTTCTGTGTGGACTATAGGAAATTAAATTGTCACACAGAGTTGGATGCTTACCCCATGCCTAGGACAGATGAGGCCCTAGAGTAGCTGGGCGGGGCTAAGTAACTTACAACTATTGATCTTACCAAGGGTTACTGGTAGGCGCGCTTGACTCCCAGTGCTAGAGAGAAGTCAGCCTTTGTGACTACTTTTGGCTTGTATGACTTCACAAAGATGCCCTTTGGGATGAAGAATGCCCCAGTGACTTTCCAGAGGCTGGTAAATCATATCCTAGCAGGAGCAGGAGGGTTTGCCCTAGCTTACCTAGATGATATTGCCATCTACAGCCATTCCTGGCCAGAGCACCTTCAGCATGTCAGGGAGGTGCTGGGCAGACTACAGAGGGCAGGGTTGACCATTAAGCCGAGCAAATGTCAGGTGGGTATGACGGAGGTCTCCTACTTAGAACATAGAGTGGGGAGTGGTAAGATAAGGCCAGAATCTGCCAAAGTTTAAGCCATTCAGGCATGGCCTGCACCTGCTACTAAAAAGCAGGTGAGGGCATTTTTAGGGACAGCAGGGTACTGCAGAAAGTTCATCCCCAGTTATAGTACCATAGCTGCTCCGCTCACAGACCTGACAAGGAAAAACAGGCCAGATAAGGTAGTGTGGACCCCAGCATGTGAGCAGGCATTCCAAAAGCTTAAAGAAGCTTTGGGAGGACACCCTGTATTAGCCAGTCCAGATTACAGCAAGGAATTTGTTGTGTGGGTGGATGCTTTGAACCATGGGGTGGGGGCTGTACTTAGCCAGAATTTGTCAGAGGGGGAAGAGTACCCAGTGGTTTATCTCAGTCGTAGGCTCCAACCCAGGGAGGAATGTTATTCAGCTATAGAAAAGGAATGTCTAGCCATAGTGTGGGCATTGCAGAAACTTCAGCCTTATCTGTATGGAAGGAAATTCACTGATACGACAGATCACAACCCCCTAATATGGTTAAACAGAGCCAGCCAGCAAAATGCCAAGTTGCTAAGATGGAGCCTAGGGTTGCAAGCATATGCTATGTCAATGCAGCACTGCAGTGGGAGTAGCAATGCCAATGCAGATGGGATCTCAAGACAGGGAATGGGGTGAGGTACACTCAGATAGACCTAACCCTCTCAAGCGGCATTTCTCAAGTGTCACTTGAAAAACTAGCTTGAGTTCTCCGGGGGAGAAATGTGAAGACTGCCAGCCTAGCCAGACAGAATTGTGCAAATAATTCTATCATTTGTAAATATGAATGTGGAACTACAGACTTGTTTTCTTAAATGAAAGAATATGCTGTGAAATGTGAACTTAAAACAATGTAACAACATTGCCCTCTGCTGTAAGCATTTCTTGTTTGTCCTTTGAAGTTCAAATTATTTCCTGACTGTCTTTGATGTTTATAATTCGGCTCCAGCCGGCCTAGATAAAGGCATCCTGCTTATTGTTTTAACTTAAGGAATAATTACTAGAGTTTACAAGGGGGATGTATTTTATTGATGTAGTTTGCTGCAGCTGCAAGATAACAAAATAATGCAGTTTCTGTTGGTCTGGGAACACCAGGAAAGTGAAAGAATGATGTAATGTTTATCAGAACTGCAATTTCAATTTAAACAGAGAGAATCAGAATGCATTAAGCATTGCTGTCTTGATCATCCAACTTACAGCACTGCCTTGCTCTTATGTAAGTTTGTCTTAGATTTGTGTTTTCTTTTAGAAATAGCTAGGAGCTAGAAAGATTAGACTAAGTGTTTTTCTGTGATGTCAAAACTGTACTACTGATTTATTTTAAGTATTTCTGTGTGATCTCTGAACTCTTTGACTAGCACTGTGTAGTAGAAAGTATTGTCTTGTGGTTTTAATTATTTATTATTAAATATTTTAAAACCTTTTAACTGTGGCTGGCTTGTATAGAGATAATTTAAGGTCTGGAGTACATTGCATATTTATAGAGTTTACTGTCCAAGTCACTCCAAAAAAGCTTTGACTGTTTAGTCAAACTTACCAATTGGATAATAATATTGCACAATAATAATTGGACACCCTTTTAAGGGCCTTTGAGTAGCTGATAATTATTAGTGGGTGGTGGCAGCTGGTACTACCATATAGTCTAGTATAAAGGGGCACAGATGGAGAACCTGTGCCAGCCTTCCCCAGAAGTGTCTGTGTGGTTGTATAAACTCTTCTCAAAGTGTGTGTGTGTCAGCTACTTGGGCAGGGACACAAATCACTGTTTGGACAGAGAGGGTGCTAAAGGTTTTAGCTTGCCCACTAGTCTGAGATCTGGACCCTATAGCTGTGCCAGTGCGGAGTCTTATTGGGGACCTGGAGAGCAAGGGAGCGACCAGCTCCAGACTGACTGTGATCTCTGTATGCTCTTAAGGGAAGTTGCACTTTACTGTGTGTATTTGTTATCCTTTCCTCATATATGAGACGCCCCCTCTGGTGTTAGTGGTGAGGATTGAGGCTCCTTAATTGCTCAGCCAGGGTATGGGCGTCACAGTTATCCTTAGCTTTGGACATTATTTTTGCATCAAGGTATGCCTTTAGAGTCTTGACTAGTTCCCTTATTTGCTTGTTTAGTCTAATGAGGATCTTTTTGTTCTGTTGTGCACATTCCCTCTTACTTCTCAACAGGATTTTCTTTCTTTTGCTCTATAACCTAACAGGCTTAATGGCCTAGTTAGAACTGTATTCATATTTGTTGAATATATCAAATAATCCATTTCAATTTTAAATATTCTTCTATATATCCAGTCCTTAGTTTTTGTTATTTTTAACTCTTCACATTTTATTAAATCTTTCCTCACCTTAAAGGAGAACTCCACCCAAAAGTCAAGTGTTTCTTTACAAAAAGTGATTATCCTTCCCTGCAACCCAACACTAAACACTTTACATACAAAAATCATAATTTAATAATTATGTTTGCCTTTCTTTCCTGCATTCGTCTCACCTGTCTCATCACAAAGACTACTAAGATTGGCAATGGCAGTACAAATGTATTATATGCACCCTACACTAATCAATTATATTACAGCAACTGTGAAATAGTAGCAAACCACTTTGCAGTTAAGACATGATAAAGGACAAATTATTATTCCAGGAATCAAAATTCAAAGGGGGATATCCCAGAGTGCCTCTTTGTCACTGCTGCTCTTTTGTGTTGCCCTTAACCTATTAAGCTGTCTTCTTAATGGATTAGGTCATGGCTACAATTAGACTCTCAGAAAACAACAAAGTGTAAAGATTTCTCTTCTTTTTGTGGATGATTTAAAACTATATAGGTCATCAGATACTGAACTGAAAGCACAACTACAAGTGGTCAAATCTTTCTCAGATGATATAAGAATGTTGTTTGGTCTTGATAAATGTGCAAAAGCAACCTTTAAAGCAGGAAAGCTGCAGCACCAAGAAAATATCAGTCTGGGACAGGAATGTGATAAAAAAGAACTCGAGCAAGAGGGAGTGTATAAATATTTGGGAATTGATAAAGGATAAACAATACAGTAAACTCTCAGTTAACCAGAACTCAAGCAACTGGCACTCTCAAGCAACCAGGAAAAAAAATTTCGAAGAAATACAGTACAATTTTCATGTTCTGCACCCCCCACCGCCGAAACATACCCTACATTTTTAGAGTTTTAGAGTTTTAAAAAGGATAAATTCCCTCTCTCCCCAACCTGAGAACAAGTCAAACCAAACAAATAGTATAGGGTACACAATTAGTCAGGCCTATTTTAAATAGTAACTCTCAAGCAACCAGAAACTACAATTATCCAGCATTTACCAATCCCCATGGGTGCCAATTTACTGAGGTTTTACTGTAAAACATGAACAAATGTGAATAAAATTTACTAAGGAATATTTTAGAAGGCTAAAATTAATATTAAAAACAGCCATGACATCTAGGAACAAAGTCCATGCTATAAACCAATTTGTTCTTCCTATCCTAACATGCTGTTTTGGAGTAACTGACTGGTCTCAAAAGGTATTGGATCAGGTGGACAGGATACACAATTAGTCAAGCCTATTTTTAATAGTAACTCTCAAGCAACCAGAAACTACAATTATCTAGCATCTACCAATCCCCATGTGTGCCAATTACCTGAGACTTTAATGTAAAACGTGAACAAATGTGAATAAAACTTATTAAGGAATATTTTCGAAGGCTAAAATGAATATTGAAAATAACCCTGATATCTAGGAACAAAGTCCAGGCTATAAACCAATTTGTTCTTCCTATCCTAACTTGCAATTCTGGAGTAATTGATTGGCCTCAAAAGGTGTTGGATCAGTTGGACAGGAAAACAAGAAAATGCTTCATAAGTATCAAATTATTTATAAAAATTAGTGTATAGCAAGATTGTATATTCCCAGAAAGAAGTATGGGCTTCCTCAAAATTGATTACATGCAGAGAGCCACAGTCATAGGACTGCACACATATCTGCTGACCCCACAAGATCAAAACATAGTGAAGGTTGTAAAACATGAGGAGAATAAGTCTAAAATGGCTTCCCTGCTTAGTTTAGCAGAAGCATATCGGTGTCAAGTGGGAATGGGAATCAAACCAGAAGTAGATAAAAATCATGTAGCAACCAGGTAGCAACTGAACGTGCCAAAAAAAATAGAAGATGAAGGATCAGAAAAGAAGGCAAGACATGTAGAAAATGTATAAATGAGATTTGGTAACAAACAATTTTGTCTAGGAACATCTTCAGAGTGAGGTTAGATAAATATCTTAGCAGGAGTGAGAGGACAGGGGGAGGGAAGGGTTAAATGGTAAGGAGGGATGAGTGGGAGGAAATGAGGCAAGGGTATGGAGGGGCTTAAGTGGTTTGTGCAAGTGTAACTGGGTAAGGAATCACATTTTGGTGTGAACTTGCTACAGCAAGTGTTATGTCCATGACGACCTGTAGGTACTTTTGTGAGGAGGTAGGTCTCAGGTAACTACCAGAGGGCATGGAGTTTGGTGTTTCATATGAATAGGCATAACATTTTTTTCTTCTTCCTCTCAAGTTTCTGCTTCTCTGCTTCATAGCAGGGGGTTCTGTTTTTTTTTTTTTTGTTGGAGTTAAAGTCGGTGGGTCAATGGTCTTCTAGCTTGTTGGTGTTTGGGATCATGGTGGTGCTTCAGTTTGTGGTAGTGTGTTGGTTTGGCCATGGGTACTTCAGGTGGTGAGCTGTTGAACTGTTGATTCTCCAGGATTGTAGTGTTAGTGAGTGTTATGGCATCTCACTGGTGTTGGGGTAGTGTGGCAGTCGCAGTATGTGCATTGTGAGTCTGGTACCTTGTGGGTGGGTATATTCTCAAGCATGGTATCTGCTTTTGGTTGGATTCATTGGTGGTTTAGTGTTTTCATGGGCTGTGCCTCCTTTTGCGGGCTGTGTAGAGCTGAGGTTTGTTTGCTCAATGTTGATGGGGGGGGTTGGACGTGCACGCAGTGTAAATGAGGGACCATTATAGTCGTGGTGCGGTTGAGTTTTTTTTTTTTTTTTGCCTTTATGCTGACAAATTAGTGGAGTACGCCTTCTTCTAAGGAAGCTTACTAGGATGGAGCATCTTGTTCTGGCATCATTCCATCGTTTGGAGTTTCAGAGCAGTGAAAGTTAGCATAACTAAAATGTTTACTGTGATAAATTCCTTAACAGATGCCATCCTTGCTGTATGCAGATGGATACAACAATAGGTGAGTTTATACACTGCATTAAATAAAAAAAAAAAATATATATATATATATATATATATATATATATATATATATAGATAGATAGATAGATATAGATATATAGAGATATATAAATATATATGATGAGGCAAGCCCTGCAGATATTCTGTTAAATCATTAAATGTTGTTGGGAGAATATAAGCAGCAAAGTTGTCCCTATGTTTGTTTATCGTTGGTGGTGGCATAATTTGTGAAATCGGTGATTCTAGTGCCGTTTTCAGGCTGGGAGGCAGCTGCAACTGACAGTTTGTTGTTGTGCATGAGCAGTTCCAGCCAAAGCCACTCGGCTCATGAAACAGCAGTGCTACTGTTGAGTTGCCTAGGATATGTAGATCTGCTCATTTCAGCAGTAGACTCAGCCATGGTCTTGGACAATGGACATTTCTGGTAGTGGTTTGAAGGAGGAATGGAACTGCACATGTATTAATTGTTTGGTAAGATTTTAACTCCAATGGTTTGGGCAGTCTTACTTTGCAAGGTGCCCACGAAAGGCGAGTACTCCCTGCGTATGAGCAGGGAGTTGTTAGCAATTGTAGGGGGTAATGCATGAGGAGGGCTGTTGTTTGGCAGAAGTGCAGTTATATTTCGAATGGCTGCTGTTGGCATGGTTATGGAGGGCAACAAGCATGATGCATTCCATCTAGCTGTGTTATTAAAAAAATAAATACATTTCAGGCCATTTTTCTGCTGCTCCCTTGATGTGCTGAGAATTAATGGCTATTTGTCTGCCCATGCATGAGGAATCTTTAAGCATTGCAGGCAGGGCATGGGCACAGGTGGACAAAGGAAATTTATGTTTATAGGGGACAGGGACAAACATTATTTTGCTGTCCAGTCTGTCTCTTACTGTGCACAGGAGTTTGGTTTCTTGGTTCACTAAGCTTCATTGTTTAAAGGCCATATCACACTAAAAATCTTTTTTCAGCTCAGTCAGCCAAGAAGGAGCCAGTTAACCTAGCAAGATAAAAACTTCCCCATCTTGTGCATCACATGTAACTACTGTCAGTACAAATGTCAGAAGTCAAACATGTAGCTTAGATACTTGCATTTTAGGCAGTGTGAACAATCAGATTGCAAACATATTTACAATGACATACTAATTTTTCCAAAGTGAGTTTTTCAACTGTTTTCTTTTCTTAAAAGGAGGAAGAGTGAAAAACAGAATTTGTCTTGCTATCTTAATTATAATGAGGCAGTTAAAAGATTTGGCCATAAATTATTTTACCAGTTCTGAAATAAAAAAAGAGGAACTAGTTATTTCAGGTCATCTGTGGGAAGCATTGCAACAAGATAGAAAATATATATCCTCAGCTTATAAAATGGCAAAAGAGAGAAAATATAATAATCATATTCTGTTATCCAAATACTGGAGAGAGAAATTGCCATCCCTAGACGACAGTAAAATAGTAGAGGCGTTTAACTTAACATTAAAATCCGTATCACTTCAAAAACTGGTCTTTACTCAATTGATGATATTTAACAATGCATAATATACCCATCTTACACTTCATAAATTTGATTCAAAAAAGTCACCTAAATGTCCACAGTGTGTAGATCAGACAGCAGACCTGTTACACATGTTCTGGAGTTGCAAGTGCATTTATAAATTATGGAATTCTTTAAAGTTACAATTACAAAAAATGGGTTACCAAAACTCAACACTCTCCTGGGAATTTCTGATTTTACAAATTCCACCGGAGAATTTGGACAAAACAAAAAAGATTGTAATTATGAATATTAGTTTACTAATGAAATTATATATAGCCACAAATTGGTTGAACCCAGCACAAGTGTCGTGGCAAAATTTCAGGCTGTTAGCGATTAAGCATATATTAGCGCACAAATTGTTAATTAGAAATAATAAGAAAAGTATAAACAGCATAAAAATTTGGGAACAAATCTTTAATATTATTTTGGCGTAGCGGTTCCTATCCACTTTCCGTCAGGACATTCTGTATGTGTACCAACACATTCTTGGATTAGATAGAAAATGTAGAAATAATACAAATTATTGGCTTGAGTTGGTTTATAATTGTCTATTGTAGATGCTTTTATGTTTAATTTTTTGTGATTTTAATTTCCTGTACTTGGTTAAAATGATATTTATTCTTAATGTATTATAGGGAAATTCAAAATGGAACTAAAACATTGGAAGCAATATTGTACATAATGTAAATAGTGTGTGAAATGTATAATGGTTTGGCAAAACAATAAAAATGATTATTGGAAAAAAAGAATTTGTCTTGCTATCAACCACAAGTTCGATACCATGAAAAATATGGTCGTATGTGTTAGAATATAAACAGTGCTTCACCCGACAAGTGTGTCTCAAATGAAATTACGTTTAAGGTATATCTCATCCATTTCGTATATGCACTGATGTTGTCTAGTTAACCTGTCCACAGGTTAAGTAGTTCTGCAAATCACTAATTAGTCTCTGTAGTGTCATATTCATTTTGACATATTTTCATATAATCTTACAGTACTCATACAATGTCAAACTCTGATATACATTGATGGATGTGCTAGTAATTCTTTGAGTGTTTTTTTTTTTTTCGCTTCTTTAAAGGCGTGATATGTTTTTGTCTGAGGCTGTAATAGTGTTTTTGATGTTTAATTGAACTTCAGCCTCTCATTCAGTTTTAATATTTAAATCTCCACCCATTATGGTCATTTTCACTTCTTGTATACCATAAACTATGTGTAGCTCTAACATCCAATATATGTTTGGATACGGAATTTAATGAATTCCTTTTAATATCATATATTTGGTCACTGATGCTCTCTTTAAATTCTTAATTTGTTTTTCCTATACAAGAACATACTAGTTATTGTTTGTGTTCCCAAAGAAGTTACTGCAACTTCAAGTCAAGTTTAACTACCATTGATGTGCAGTGATCATGGGGTTATTAAGGTTAATTTGTTGCTAGATAATTCTGCCAAACTGAAATCTAAACCAATGCACAGAAGGTTAATTATGGAAGCAAAACAGTCATTATGTAAAACTAACTCGAGTGAGATGTTCAGTGGAAAAACTGTAGATGGAATGTGAAAAATATTGAATGAGAAATTGAGTGCAAAAAGTCAAAAAAATGTTTAACATTGGGATCTAGGTATAAAACATCAGGGGGATATATTTCAATAAGAACAAGATATCTGATTAATGTTAGAGACAAAACAATATAAGAAATGGAAGAGAGGTATTACTAAAACTTTGAAAACTGAAATAAACAAACTGGACAAACAAATTAAGCATAGTGTGAGACAAAATCAAAAAAAAAATTGAAGAAAATTTATATAAGGATATTGAGCATAACAGGAAACCTTTTTATAGATTCGTAAAATGTGGAAGGAGTAAATACGTACACATTGAAAAACTGTGTGCAGATTCTAAAATTTATTCTCAGACACACCAGATTATAGATATATTTACAAAATCTTATGCAAAGCAGTTTGGCTCACAAAAGGGGTGATAAGTTGTCCTAGTGGCACCCAGGTAACCCCAGATACTGGAATTAAATTAGATTATATCAAAAAAGAACTGCACAAATTGGATCCAAACAAAGTGCAGGGAGTAGATGGAATTAGTAACAATGACCAGAGAACACTTCAGCAAGAACTTACACTACCATTATATTTATTATTCACTAGGTCATATAAATATGGGGAGATTCCTCAAGATTGGATACGTGCTTATTAAACCTGTCTTTAAGGGAAAGGGGAGTAGGACAAACTCAGAATCATATAGACCCTTAAGTCTACTTTCATGTTGTGAAAAATTAATGGAGAAGGTAATTTTGGATCAGTTATTGTCAGAACTGGATAGGTTGGGACTAGAAACCATATATCAGCATGTATATGTTGAAAATAGATCTATTACCACCTGTAACATGATGTTCTATAACAATATAATAACAGCTATGAATGAAAAATTGTGCTGTGATGTAATTTATATAGACTTAACTTCAGCATTTGACAGGGTCATACACAAAACACTGATCAATAAATTAGTACAACTAGATATTGTACTCTTGATAAGATGGATAGCTGCATGGCTTACAAATAGGACATGGCAAGTATCATACAGCAACTGGACAGGTGAAATGCTTGGTTACAGTCAAGGTGTCCCACAGGGCTCGTTCCTATGCACTTACTTGTTTAGATTGTATCTTTCAGTCCTAACTATTTCATCTGAGGTGTTTTACAGTCTATGCGCAGATGACCTGAAATTAGGTAAACTGATTACAAGCGTTACAGATAAGGCATGTCTGCAAAATAACTTGACTAAACTGACCATTTGGGTACAAGAGAATAATATGTTGATAAATACATCAAAAACTAAGCATATGAGATTTGGGAGGCATAAACTAAAAGGTGAATATTTAATACAGCACACAGTGATTGAAACTGTAAACTCATTTAAGGACCTGGGTATATGGGTAGATTCAGCTATGAGTTTTTCTAATCATATTAACCAATTGGTTAATGATAGTTATAGAACTATAGGTTGTTTAAAATATTTATAAAGTCTAGGAAATCAAAAATAATGAAGTCATTGTTCATTAGTTACATTAGACCTAAACTTGAGTATGGAATAACAATATGGAAACCCTATAAGAAGACAAGCATGAGTAAACTGGAAAGAGTACAGTGGAAATATACCAAGGGCATTCGTGGATGTGAAAATCTAAGTTATTATGAAGGACTAAGATATCTGAACTCATACAGTGTCTCTTACAGATATCTAAGAAGAGATTTTAATCAGGCATATAGGCCATTTAGGGACAACTAACTCTGGGGATGTTTGGAGATATCAAAAATTACTAGAGAATCATCAGATAACCTATGTAGAAGATTCTATAGGAATGAGAAGTGCACTAATTGGTTCTCTGACAGAGTAGCTGATGCATGGAACAGACTACTAAATTACATTAAAGTAAGCACTAGTTATTAGCCATTTTTAAGAACAGCCTGGACACTTATTATGGGAACAAGTGGCTTGGTATATTAGCAAGCTAGAAGTGCATTTATGCTCGTGCTTGAAATATTTGTATTTATGTAAAAAGTCTGGCATTCATGACAAATAGCTGCATGTAGTAAATTACTAGTGTGGCATGTTATAGGCAGACAAGTATAGACATTTAAGAGACCTTGCTCTTTTATTCCTGTACGTCAACAAATGACGGAAGTGTTTATACAAGATGTGAGTATGACAACTATGACATCCATGATGTGACGAGTTTCCTATATAAGTGCTTTCTGCACTTTTAACTCATTTACTCCAATGGAGATCAAGAGGTTTGCACTGTGACTTCCAATGGGTGGAGCCTAAGCCTTTTGACAGACTCAGGTTGTGTCCTCACATTTCAAACGCTCATATCTCTGGGACCATAGGGGTTATGAAGGAAGTATAAATGGCAAACCCTTCAGCACAAACTATTTTATAGTAGTAGTATTCCTTAGGTTCTAGATCTTAAACTGAATTTCATAGGTCACAGTAAACACAATAACTGTTAAGTTTGTAATATTTTGTTAACAATTTGCAAAATCTCAGCAACCACTCAGGTTACATGCATACTGTCAGTGGCATTTTCTACATCTAGCCGAGAGATTTCAAATGAGACTAAGGAGCTTTGTCTGTGTTACTTGGTTGTTGAGATATTTAGAAAAATGTGGAAATTGTAGCTATATAAATTAATATCATAAAAACAACAGTTAATATCTCATTACCTGCACTAGACTAAGGTCAAATATTAATGCAGTTGAGTTTGCCATTATGTAAGCTTCAAGATAAAATCCTTTCAAACTTTGTACATAGTATTATTGATGCAGACATGAGCAGGCAATGTTTGACACCTGGGGGCATCAGTAGGAGTTAACTGCGGATGTACCTGGAGATGTCACTTGGATGTAATGAGTTAAAATATCTTGTCTATGATTTATCAGGGGAAGATTGAGAGGGTGTGATTTTCACAGGTTAGGAGGCACCGTGAAGACTGCCACTTAAGTGTGTATGTGCTCTTTATCGAGGCCTTGAAGGTGGCACTAAAAGTTGGATTTATTCAGGGCATTCAGAGGGTGGGTAGGTTGTTGTTAAATGTGTTTTATGTATTTCAGATGATTTATGCCCATTTTTTGTTCGAGTGCTATGTAATGAGGTCATAGATGGCATCAGCACAGAGTTTATATCAGTTGGTGATCCAAAGCAAGTGGGTTCATCAGGTGATAGATGTTGCTGAAAAGGGTTTGTGGCTACTGGTGATTCAGGGAGTGAAGTCACAGGTAGTGATACAGCTTATCTCCTCATTCAAGTGCGTAACTGTTGGTGTGGTATGACAGTGCTGTGGGGACTATTAAAGATGAGATATATCATGGGTTTGGTGTAGCTGGTGTTTAGATTTAATTATGGGGATTTTAGAGTTATCCACAGTTGGGGTACAGTCATGACTGTGGTCGGGTTGGATTTTGGGAGCTCGATGACTGATTAGTTAGTCAAGCCTAAGGGCAGTGAGGGGGGTCTTTTCATTTGTTTTTGTTGGGATAAAGGGTTGGATGGGGGGGGTACTAGAATATTTGAATTCATTGATGTTGATGGGGTTAGTATGATGGCATCAGGAATTTCGAATAGATAGTAAAGTTGAGGTTTTAGTGGTTCATTGGTTCACTGCCTAAATATGAACGGACTTATGCATGTTGAATTTCTAAAGGTTGGGTTCCATGTAGTGGGGGTTGGTTGGCATTGACAGAGTGGTTAGATTTAGGATCCAGGGGTTTGGAACACCTGTTATAAGGAAGGCATATGGTAGAGCTTTGCCATAGAGATGCAAAGGTAACACATGGAAAGAAAAGCTTTGGGGGGGGGGGAGTTAAGCCTGAAGTTGCAGGTTGGCCAGTTTACTTGGGACTTTTTGGGTGAAGGTTAACAAGTGGGTATATTGTTTGCCATTGTGGTGCCTTGGGATAGGTTTGAGATAGATTAGTTCAAGTGGATTAGCATTTAATTTCAAATGTGGCAAGAGGTGTTGGGTTAGTGAGCATATTTGGGGGGGGTTGGTTTGCGGTTTATTGGATGTCAGGAAAGAAAGACGCATGGGGGGGATGTGGAAGATAGGTTTCGTTCTGGGGGTTGGTTTGGGAAAAAGAAGTTCAGGGAAATATAGTTTGTGGCATCTTATACAATGGAGATATTTCTGTTATTTAGAGGGTGGTTTGCTGGTCAGCAGTTTAGCCTGGTCATTATGTTTTTCTGTTTATATTGCGTAGTTGGATTTTGAAAGGAAATTTCAATTTTGTTACATCCATTGGGGGAAAATAGGGTCAAAGCTAGGCATGATGGTAGAAATTGCAATTGGGTGGTTTTGGGTGGCATTGAGTTTAATGTTTTGGGTTGCCTTTGGTGGGTAATGTTTTGGGACTCTTTATGATGTAGTACTGGTAGTTAGTAGAAATGAGAGTTTATTTAAGGTACAGAAGTTACACAAAGTTATGGTTGTTATTTTAGTACTGGAGAGGGATCATTGGATTATTTAACCATTTTTGACACAAAACCAAACCAGTGGGCTTTCAGGACAAGAACACTGTCAAAACAAACTTTTATTGCACAAAAAAGAACAGATTAAGTACTTTCATCCAGTTGAAGCATAGAACTTCATTAGAATCTAAACACACATTTTTTAAAAACCATGTAAATACTTTGTTAGTTAAGTCACATGATCTCCAAATAAATCAATTAAACAAAAATGGTTTGCCTTAAAGGAAAACTTTACCTAAAACCAACATTTTAATAAATAGCACTGAATGATGCTTGGTTTAGCCCTTCTGTTATGGGTGGTTAGGTCTGAATTTTTTTGTAGGAGGGAAGGGGAACAGTTTGGTCAGGCTGGTGGATGGAGAAGAGTGATAGGTATGCCCTCTTCTCTCCCTCTCTGGTTTTGGATGTTCATTTCAATAAGTTGGAAAGGAAAGTGTGTATTTGGAGGTGGCTTGATAAATAAGCAAGCAAAGGTAAGGGCGCTTCTTCTTTAGTTGGGTGTTAACTCAATAAGTGGTAAATGAAGTGAGTGATGGAATGGTGCTTCATAATAAGTGAGTTCAGGTAAGGAAGCTGCTTATTTGGCTGGATGTGTAATTCAATAAATGGTAAATAAAGTGAGTGGTGGGACACTGCTTCATAAGTAAGCGAGTGAAGGTTTGAATGCTGCTTACTGGGTAAGGATGAGCAAGGTCACGCTGTCCTGAATAACATTATATGGATATTGATGTTGGAATTCAATCAGCTATACCATATTTCAGTTGTAATTTAATAAATATTGGCTAACAAAGCTATGTTTATGGAAGTTTAATAAAGGTAATCAAATGTCATTTGTGTGATGTGTTTATTGAAGGGGACCAGGACAAATGAGGTTTGGTAACAAACCGATTTGTCCAGGGACATCTTCAGAGTGGAGTTAGATAAATATATTAGTAGGAGTGTGAGGTGAGGGAAGGGTTAAATAGGAAGGAGGAATAAGTGGGAGGAAATGAAGTAGGGAAGGGAGGGGCTTAAGGGGTTTATGCAAGTGTAACTGGGTAAGGAATCACATTTTGGAATGAATTGCTACCCAAACTCCCTCCCCTTTTTAGTGGAATAAGTGGGAATTGTGGTTATTTCATCAGATTGGGTAGGGTGGAGAAGAGGGATAGATGTGCCCTCTTCTGTTTCCCCTCTGGTTTTTAATGTTCATTTCGACAAGTGGGAGAGAAAAGTGTGTATTTGGAGGTGGCTTGATAAATAAGCAACCAGAGGTAAGAACACTGCTTATTTGGTTGGATGTGTAATTCAATAAATGGTAAATGAAGTGAGTGGTGGGATGCTGTTTCATAAGTAAGCAAGTGGAGGTTTGGACGCTGCTTACTGAGTCAGGATGAGCAAGGTCACACTGTTCTGATTAACATTATATGGATGTTGATGCTTGTAAATGAAGTGAGTGGTAGGATGCTGCTTCATAAGGAAGCAAGTGAAGGTATGGATGCTCCTTATTGGGTCAGGATGAGCAAGGTCACACTGTCCTGATTAACATTACTTTGATGGTAATGTTGGAATTCAATCAGCTATACAATGTTTCAGTTGTAATTTAATAAATATTGGCTAACAAAGTTATGTTTATGGAACTTTAATAAAGGTCATCAAACATCATTCGGTGTGATGTGTTTATTGAAGGGGACTGGGAGAAATACAGTTGCAAGTATAGAAATGTCTTGGAACAACCTCATGCTGATCAGGACAAGATGCTGGAATGGTTAAACAATAGTGAATTTAAACCAAAAGATGAAAGGTTAATATTGGTGGCCAAGGATAGTGGACTATGTACACATTGGTTTACAAAGTCCATTGTACATATGGGAGAAACAGACAAATGCAGGTTTTGTAAAACAGAATTGAGAACAGTCACACATCTTGTTGCTCAATGTGATGCACTAATGGCAGACACATTGTATACTGAAAGGCATAATAATGTGGCAAGACTGTTGCATTGGGGTTTATGCAAACATTATAATACTGAAGTAGCTGAAAAGCATTGGAAACATGAGCCACAAAGCATTATAGAAAATGATGAAGTTTATATCACATGGGATCACTCATTACCAACAGTTCAAAAAACAGATGAGCGAAAACAAGATATAAAAGTCCATGATAAAAGACAACTGTAGCACTGAACACTGAAATTACTACACCCAGTGATGATAGTGTCTTAAGTACAGAGAGACACAGAGTCATAAAATAGCAGAATTTACAGGCAGAAATGACAATTCCACTTGTAGAAACAGCAATGGGTCTAATAAAAAAAATTTACAATCATACTTAGATATGTTACTGATACATGTAACTCTGTACGGATTGCAGAAGGAGTCATTACTGGGCACATTATGGGTGCTGTGAAGGGCACTTCTGGCTAACATCAAAGATTGAAACAATACTAATTTCATGAACTTTAATCATACTTTGACTTAGGAATGGGGCCCATTTCCATCATGATATTAGAAACCCAAAAGTCTTGGAAAGATTAAACCATGTGGCAGAGCAATTATGCCACTTATCCAAACTACAAAGCCATTAAGAAAACAATGCCTCTTAAACAACAGCATTTAAATATGCCTTATCAGTTACAGATTGCCATAGCTGTGGTGGTGCAGCGGTAGCATTGTCACCTCACAGCAAGAGGTTCTCCCATTCGATTCTTGGCTGGAGCACCTTCTGTGTGCAGTCTGCATGTCCTTTCCATGGTCAAATAGCATTCGAAAGACATGCGTGAATGGGCGGGCCTTCGTTGAAGGTTGGGCGTCGGGCTGGCACCTCGGCACCATAAAAAAATCAACTGCCAATCTTTAGTGGAACGGAGTTCTGCTGTGACGACCTCTAACCAGGAAAAGCTAAAAGGGAAACAACAATCAGTTACAGATTGCCAGCATCACATTTCAGATAAAACGTGTAACCTGGAGCATGAACAAAATCAAGGCTTTCAAGCTTACTTTACAGATGCAAATGTCTTTCCTTCTAATAAAAATTCCAGTGCCACAAAGAAAGAAAATGTGCTCATCTTATTCTTCTTACTTTATAAAAGTATTTGATTTTGCATTTTTTCTGCAGTGTAATTTCTGTAAAAGTGCATGTTTCTTCTGGTGTTTTGTTATAGTATTTTCCATTGCATACAGTATTTTGTTGAGACAAGTCCATGACTTGGGCAAAGAAGAATAACATCAAATACTTTAATTCTAGCTACAATATTTAAAACTGGGAACACAGCACAAACCATTTCAGCCCAAGTAACACCTATTAATCACAAGGTCAGCTTTCTTACACTTGAACACTGACCCACAGTTGTTACTTTGAAAAGAACAATTAACTCAGCTACATTTTCAAGCCTGTCATTCAAACATTCCTTAAAATGCTGCAACATAGATGGCCACTAATAAAAATCAAAGAAAGTGAACTAATTAAAAATGGAGATTGATGCTTACAGTGAAAAGTAAGCAGTCGCAGCAATGTTGTAAACTGATGAGAGAGAAAACTACAGTAAATGATCCCCTCATCTTAAGGATTTCTTTCTTTCTGTCCCTCTAACATGACATAAGGAAGATGAAGGCATTGACTGTAAAACAAAGTAATGTTAGCCTCCTTCAGATCATTTTGGGGTATAACAAATTAGAAAATAACTGTAACCATTTACTTTGATATGGAGGCATTAATGATGCAGAATAGTTTAAGATTTTCTGAAAAACATTTTTTTTTTAGTTTTTGGTGCAGTTCTCCTTTAATTTTTTTTTTTTTTTTTTGCTACTTTTCTTCTTTCCTTCTTTAAGTTATGATTAAAGTCTTTCACTATAACTGCAGACATTTTTATTATTACATACATATTAATTTCTTTAACCATCCTTTAATTTCAGACATATTTGAGTATGAATATATAGCTATCATTCTGACACATCTTTACCTTTTCCTCATATCACATATTACTTCCTCCCCTGGTATTAGTACTGTCACATCTAGTATTTTTTCTCACTTCTTATGAGTATCCTTATACATGAACATGTCTTATTTCCCACTGGCAATATAATCTTCCTTCTACATATTGCCTCAGCTATTTATCTTTTTTTTTTTTTTTTTACACACCTTGTGCGCAACACACATATAGCATCCACACTTAAATTCCTACATTGTTCATTCACTAACAAACTCCTGAAATATTTTTTTTTACTTATTATAATTTAATGCCAATATCCTTATGTCAGTATTTTAATGTCTTTAAAGCTTTTCTTCTTCCAGTTAATCATCTCTTTCTTCTCCTAACCCTCCCCAAATTATACTTTTGTTTCTGTTCTTCCCATTTCCAACTCTCTCTCTGTCTAGCTCTCCTCTCTTTCATCACTTTCTAATACGCAACTTCTATATAATAATATACTTAGTGGGAACATCAAGATGTATAGATGCTTTGTGGATGACATTTTTATGTTACGGAAAGGAGAGTTATAGGTTCATAGGTTCATAGGTTGGTACTAGGCTATCAGCCTTAGGGCCTATACAAGCCTAGCCATAACAATTCCCTGGCTATTTCTTCCCACATTCTTTACTTTCCTGGACCCCTGTCTAGCAGGGCGACTGACATGATCCCTGGGGTGAATTTCCTTTCTCCCATCCAATCGTCAAGGTTCCTCTTGAAGAGGTCCAAAGAGGCACTCTGCTTGACATGTATGGGCAATCTATTCCAGAGTCTGGGGAGTCTCTGGGTCAGGAACCTATCCCTCCAGCATGTTTTGTTTATTGTGATGACAAGGTTTAGATCCCTGGAGCGTGTAGCTCTGAGGGATTGGGATTTCTTTAAGTGTATCATGTCCAACAGCTCTGCGTTTGACATGGCCTTGTATGTTAAGCAGAGATCGCCTCTGAGTAGACGATATGCGACAGAGTATAGCTGGAGTTTTTTAAGGCGGTCAGCGTAGGGCATCTGCTTTAGGCCTGTGATTCTTTTAGTGAGGTATTTCTGAGGCCTTTCCAGTTGTTGCAGATGTCTTGAGAGGTACATACCAAATGGGGCATTGTATTCTATAATGGGTCTAATGAGGGATGAGTACAGTGGGACAATGACCTCCTTTTTTCTGAATGAAAAGCTCTTCGTGATGGCGTGTGCCACATAGAAGGATTTCCTGACTGTTGTGGCGATGTGGTTTCGAAGGTGAGACCACTGTCCACCTGTGTCCCTAAGTCTCTTATCAAACTTTCTGTGTTTAGTGTACTGCCGCCTATATGGTAATTCATGGATACATGTTTTTTCCCAAAGGGGATAACAATATATTTCTTGGCATTGAGCTTGAGCCCATGGCTCTGGCACCAAGCATCTGTTTCTGTAAGGCCCTTTTGTAGAGTATCCACATCATTTGGGGATTCAATAATGGCTCCCAGTTTGCAGTCATCTGCAAACTTTGTTAGCCAGAGTCCCTTAGTGTTGACCTGTACTTCAGAGAAGTAGATGCCAAACAAGAGCGGCCCCAGGACTGAACCCTGAGGTACTCCACTTGTCACTTGTCTGGAGCTGGATTTGGAGTCGGCTACTTTTACAGTGTGGGTTCTATCAGTAAGCCATTTAGCAACCCATTGGGTGACATAGGGATTAATTCCCAACTTAGTAAGTTTATCTATGATTCCAGAGTGGGGGATGGTGTCAAAGACCTTGGCAAGGTCTAGATGGGCTGTGTGGACCACCTTACCCTTGTCCATGGCTCTGGAGACTGATTCAAAGAAGTCAATCAGGTTCAGGAGACAAGATCGGCCCTTCACAAACCCAAACTGGGTGGGGTCCAGTGTTTGAAGGTTGCCAATGTCTTTGTTTATAAGTTCCATGATAATACGCTCCATGGCCTTGCAGATAAGGCTTGTCAGACTGATGGGACGGTAGTTTCGGGATCCAAGGTGAATCCCCCCTTGTGGATTGGGATAACTGTAGCTCTGCGCCACTCAGTGGGCACGAAACCTGAGGTGAGGCTATGATTAAACATGACACTTAGGTGAGGTGCCAGTTCATATTGTAGTTCATGTAGTACACAGCCGGGATGTCATCTGGTCCCATGGATGCTGTATTCTTGGCTTTAGAGAGTGCGTTTTGTACCTGTGTGGCCGTTATTACTGGAATTTGGCAATCTTCCGGTATTGAGATGGGCCATTTAGGGGTGAGAGGGGGGTGAAGTTGGCACTGAATCGATCTGCCAGGATATTGACAATATCCTTCGGATCAGTATATTTAATGCCATTCTGTTTTAGCTCAGAGCAGATCTGAGCATTGCCATTTAGATTCTTGACATAGTTATAGAATGCTTTGTGGTTGTCTTTGGAATCTTTGGCAATTTTATTTTCGTAACTAGCTTTGGAGGATTTTATGAGGCATCTCAGTTTCTTACGGAGGCTAGTAAGGGAGTTTTTTGCATCCTGGGATTTTCCTCTTTTCTGCAAAAGTTTATCCTCCCTACTTGATTTAGTCTCATATTTAGAATCCACTACGGATTTCCTGAGATTTACTGTAACATCTTCATATACTAAAGTTGATTTTATAGATGTCTACATCAACAAGGATGAAGTAGGAACTATTTCTACCACTTTTTTTCCCAAATCATGTTGGCGGAATGGCAAACTTGATAATAGTGGTATGTATCCCAGGCATATCTTTCCCAACATAGTAAGAGGGCAAATGAATAGAGTTAAGGGGATCTGCAATGATGAAGAAGTGTTGAAGAAAGAAGTAGCCAATCTTGAACAGTTGTTTATAGACAGAGGATATAGTAAGTCTACAATTGGAACAATAAGGAAAGAAGTTTTCCGTGATGGAGTTAGTAATAACTCAAGGTCTACATCTGACCTCCATTTAAATATGATTAAGAATAGGTATTATGATGATAAGGTCTCCTTTGTAACTATGTATACTAATTACAGCAGCATTATATGTAACATAATAAAGAAAAACTGGCACCTTTTGACAGTGGATAGGATGATGGCTGGGGTTGTTGGGGTCATACCTAGGTTTCCTTATAAGAACAGTCCTAATTTAAAACAGTTATTGTGTAATGATAAACAACCAAGACAAAAGTCCTGGTACAAATTAGGTATGTTT
Source organism: Protopterus annectens (assembly GCF_019279795.1). Classification (NCBI taxonomy): domain Eukaryota; kingdom Metazoa; phylum Chordata; order Ceratodontiformes; family Protopteridae; genus Protopterus; species Protopterus annectens. The sequence goes on from NC_056733.1 coordinate 1,559,705,163, forward strand.
CCTTGTATGAATTGTCCGACATGTAAAGTTATAAGCAAGACACAGTGTTATGAACACCCTACTATTAATTTTACATTTAAACCTAGGTTTTATGCCTCTTGTAGCACCAGTAATGTAATATATTTAGTAGCTTACAACCATTGTTTAAGTTTCTATGTTGGGAAGACATTAAAACAACTGAAAGACACTTTATACAATCATTTCTATGATCTAAGGAATCAAAATGTACATAATGCTTTAGCCAAACACAATGTAGAATTTCCCTCACATAATTTTAGTTTTAGTGTTACAGCAATTGCATAAAAATATAAGAGGGGAAGATAGCAACAACAACGTGGTGCAAGTAGAGCTTAAGTGGATCTTAAGGATGCAAGCCCAATGTTTCTCCAGGTCATAACAATAATGTATGCATTAAACCAGCACTGTCTGGTTGCCACCTTAAGAGAAAGAAGTGATTTAAATGATGCTACTCTGTTAATTAGTTTTAATTTGAACTTAGCATGTGTTTGATAGGCTGAATATGGGTATATAAGCTGTGAATGAAGCATTGTGATTTTAAGCATCTGCTGAATCATAGTTATCTATTCCATGGTGGTACAGCGGTAGCATTGTTGCGTCACAGCAAGAGGATCTCCTGTTCGATTCTCGGCTGGAGTGCCTTCTGTGTGGAGTCTGCATGTCCTCCCCACTGTCGAGTGGCCTCCAATAGACATGCATGAATGGGTGTGCCTTTGCTGAAGGTTGGGCATCAGGATGGCAACTTGGCACTATAAAAATCTACTGCCAATCATTAGCGGACTGGAGTTCCACTGTGGCGACCCCTAACCAGGAAAAGACAAAGAAGAATGAATCATAGTTATCTACGTGAAACTGCTTATCCATTTTATTTAGAGCACCCCAGCACTACCAGGTTACAACTCATACCATACATTTCGACCACAGAACCTGGACCGAAATACAAAAGGTGGGGGAGTATCCATATTCATCAAGGATAGCTACACCTCCAGGTTAGTGACACAGCACGATGCTTCAGAGATTATTCACGTGCAACTAACAACGGGCAAAACTGCAATTCAAATTCTAGCTTGCTACACATCACCCACCATGTCCCAGGACCCCCATTCCGCATTTCTGGAAACACTGGGAAACATAAAGGTCCTAACAAACACCCTAATATTGGGTGATTTCAATTACCCAAACATTAACTGGGAGAACTACTCAAGTATTAATCCCTTGCCCAACATTTCCTAGAATTTATAAACTCAAATGCCCTGGATCAACTGGTCAACACTCCCTACAGAGGTGACAACATATTGGACCTGGTCATCAACAACATGGGTGACCGGTATTCCACATTGGAGGTCAACCCCTCGCTGGTTAGATCTGACCATAAACAAATCACTCTGGACAGTGAAAAACCTTTCAAAAGCAAACGTTACATTACTTAAGACCGAGGTGGAAAGTTTCAAAGCCCCCATACTAAAGGATATCACTGTCCAAGCTGCAAAATCTTTTACTAATGCATTCTACGGGCAACTACAAGAATGCATGGATTCTGCTACCCCAAGCAAAACCAAGACTCACTCCTCCAAGAAAAGGAAACCAGTCTGGTGGACCCCTGTCATAAACAAGCTATACAATAGAAGGAGGAAACTAGTACAGAAAAGAGTAAAATCCCAAGAAGGGAAGATGTCCCTGATCAGTATCAGCAAGAAACTACGATCCCTCATAAAATCATCCAAGGCGAGCTTCAAAAGAAAAATTGCTGAGGACTCCAAAGATAACCACAAGGCATTCTTTAGCTTTGTCAAGAATCTAAGTGGCAATACTCAGATCTGCTCAGAGTTAGTGCAGAATGGGACAAAATGCACTGAACCGACTGATATCACCAACATCCTGGCAGAGAGGTTCAGTGCAAACGTAACTCCCTCTCACCCCCAAAAGGGCCCATAACCATACCAGAAGAATGTAGAGTCCCTGAAATCACAGACACTCAAGTTAAAATAGCCCTCTCCAAAGCCAAAAACCCAGCATCAGTGGGACCGGACGGTGTCCCACGCTGCGTCCTACACAAGCTCAAAGATGAACTAACCACTCACCTAAACACACTGTTCAAACTCAGCCTCTACACAGGATATGTACCCATAGAGTGGCACACAGTAAAGGTTATTTCACTCCACAAAGGTGGAGCCACAACAGACGCTGAGAACTATCACCCTATAAGCATGAATAGCTTGGTCTGCAAGGCTATGGAGTGCATCATTATGGAACTCATTAACAGAGACATTGGGAACCTCCAAACTCTGGACCCTACCCTGTTCAGCTTTGTTAAGGGCAGAACAAGCCTTCTAAACCTGGTGGACTTCTTTGAGACAGTTACCAAGGCTATAAACAAGGGAAAGGTGGTACACACAGCCTACCTAGACTGCACAAAGGCCTTCAAGACCATTCCACATTCTGGTATTATAGACAAGCTAACCAGCTTGAACATAAACCCCTATGTCACAAGATGGGTTGCCAACTGGCTCACGGACAGAACCAACATGATGAGAGTTGCGGGAGCTAGGTTCGACTCTAAACCAGTTACAAGTGGCATTCCCTAAGGCTAAGTCCTAGGACCCCGCCTGTTTGGCATATACTTCTCAGAGGTACAGGCAAGCACAAGAGGACTTTGGCAGACCAAGTTCGCCGACAACTGCAAACTAGGGGCTATAATTGACTCTCTGGCTGAAACAGACATCCTCCAAAAGGGTCTCACTGAGATGGTTACCTGGTGTCAAAATCATGGCCTCAAACTAAATGCCAAAAAGAGCATAGTCATCCCCTTTGGAAAAAAAACAAAGTACCCACAAACTACCACATAGGTGGTGGTCCCCTAAATATGGAAGACATAATAAGGGATCTGGGGACCCAAGTAGATAGTAATCTCTCCTTTGATAATCATATTGCCAAAGTGGTTAGAAAATCCTTCTATGTGACCCACCTAATCACAAAAGGTTTCACATCCAGATCAGAAGAGGTCATTGTGCCCCTCTACTCATCACTCATCAGACCCATCATAGAGTACAACACCTCATTTAGGCTGTACCTTACAAGACACCTGCAACAGCTAGAAAGTCCACAGAAGTACCTCACCAAGAGGATCACTGGCCTCAAACAGATACCCTATGCAGCTCCACTGAAGAAACTCCAGCTGTACTCAGTTGCATACCACCTACTCAGAGGTGATCTCTGCCTGACATACAAGGCCATGTCCAACCCAGAGTTGATGGACATGCTCCACCTAAAGAAAACCATATCCCCTCTAGCCACATGTTCGAGGGATCTAAACCTCACCACAGCAATAAATAGGAAGTGCTGGAGGGATAGATTCCTGTCCCAGAGACTTACCATGCTTTGGAACAAGATTCTAATCTACATTAGGCAGAGCTCCTTGCTAACACTCTTCAAGAGAAACCTTGACGAGTGGATGGGAAACAGAAAGTTAAGCCCTGGGGATCACTTCAGTGGCTCTGCTGGACAGAGGCACAGGGAACTAATCTAGGGGGATGGTGAAAGCCAATACATTCTGGCTAGGCTTATAAATGCCTTTGGACAGATAGCCTAGTACCTACCCTATGAACCTATGAATCAATTTGTATTGGTATTTTATTATTTTTATGTTTTATTAAATTGGGAGCTATTGTTGTGGTTGTCCTGTCAGTTTTTATGATTTTTACTTTTTACAGTCTTACACCAGATGTGTTGTTTCAACAAATGGTTATCTAGTAATAGCTCTTTTAATACAAAAGGAAAATAAATAAATGTATTGCTGATATTGTTAGCCATGGCTCTCACTAATATTATTGATATTGCTATATATGTTACTGCTGTTAATACCACTGAGTATTGCTTGCATAGTGTCTTTGGTACTGTGCATACCTCTCAAATGTCCAGATTTTTGCATTATATTTTTCGTTTATTCCTCATAAAATTTGTGGCTTTCTGGCAAATCACTGAGGTCTGAAGTCACTAAATAATTACATGCATTAGAGTTTCAGACCTCATAGCCTTAAAAAAATACATACTAACACAAATCCCATTATTCTAACAACTTTCTATGTTTATAAGAGCAATATTCAAAATCGTTCCCTATTTTGGGCCTTCGTCCCCTCATTATTTTAGACTATGTCCAGATTTCTTGTGCTAAAAGGTTGAGATGAATGCTACTCTGTCTTGATTACATGTATTAGTATTACCTTCATAAATGTTTGGTTTATTATTTTGCTATTAACTGACATATCTTGTAATAAAACTACTGAAACTTATAGTAAATTTCAAAGACTCAACCTGGCTTCAACAAAAGGCATGCAATTAAAGTTTGTTTTCCTAGCAAAGAGGTTTCTTGAAAGTTCAGGAGCAGATATGCAACATGAGTTTGAAACACAGGGCCCTATCTGCTAAACTCTGACCGACATCCAAATTGGGTATCCAGTCTTCTGCACAGTCAAAGAGGTGCCAGAAACACATAAAACCACTGATATGGTACATGACGCTATTTACCATTCTGCTTCTTGGACATTAAGGTGTCACAAAGTGATAAAGGGGTAATAAACTCACAGAAGGTAAAGAAAGTCAAATCTGCAATTCTCTCCTTTTCCAGATATATTTGTTGATCAAAAAGATTATCTACTACGATAAGATAAGTAGCTAAGGCAAAGGCTGGACTTCATCAAATGCAGAGACAGAACAAATGAAATTTCAAGCATTCTCTGATCTGCAAAGATTTAAACTGCACTGGAACTGAATTCATGAATTGATCATTCATTTTTATTTCTTTTTTGTCTTTCAGTCATTTGGTCATTCAGTCATTTTGAAGCAGTCAGACAGCGTTAGACTTGAAGTCAGTCAGAGACTTCAGATTGAGATATTTCATCTTCTTCTTCCAATCATTCTTACCTACTGTTTGCAGACAGGTCCTGCTGAAGGATTGACATAACTTTCTACACTCCGGAAAATGTACCAATGACTGTGATATTGCATCTTGCCAGCTCTGGGTCTGGCAAATCCAAAAAGGTAGGTCCATTCTCAATGAGGGAAAGTGGAGTGTGCCAGACAGAAGCTTTTGACCAGGATTCCATCCAAAAGAAATGGACTTTGCCCTATTAAAGGAGCCAGCATCCAGGTGCCATGATGTATCATCTGTTTTGTGGCTCTCCCACTCACACAGATATGAAAACAAAATTACCCCTATGTAAACAATATACCACCCCAATGAACTGATTCTAACCTTTCCAGGTATTTATTAGCACCACTGGATCAGATAAGGCACAACATCCTTCATCCCCTTGGGAGACAACTTAGTATGAAAGTCATGTCTGAGAAATGGTCATTCAAACCAAAAAAAAATACTTATCTTAGATGGACCTACTGTCAGAATAATAAAAGCTACCCTACAACTCCTAGGGAATGCTGAAGAAAAAAAACACTCTAAAAGTATTTAATTTAGGAACACATGCAATTCAATTAATAAAGCAAAACACTAGCAACTGACCTCCTCTGCGCTGATGTTGAGCAATACTATCTATGGTATATGCACTGCCAAAATCTAGCTGCTATCCTACAGTTTCCTAATGCTACATCTTGCATTTCCAGTTAGTGAGCCCCAAAATGTTAAGGTACTCTCAAAACTACCATAACATGATAGCACTGCTTACTGACAGTAATACATCCCTGAATATTTCTAAATGCATTCTAGATTGTCTGGCAGTTGACTTAGAGCATTGTATCGCAGTTGGCTTAGAGGATTAAGGAGCTGTGAATGAGCAGATGTATGTGGTGCAAAGTTTGATTCCCTTAGTCCTAACTGCCTAACTGTGAGACTCTGACAAAGTCACTTAACCAAACACTGTTCCTGAGCTGAGTGTGGAAAGGTTCCATGGAGATCCCTGTGCTACCCTGGAAAATAAATGAATATATATATATTATCCATTTCATTAATAAAAATAATCACACTTTAAAATATGTGATAGTGCCAACAAGGCACAAACAATTCCTCTCTTTTCAAAAGTACACCCCTCGCAGGATTCAGTAAACTCCATGCAGTATTTGTGTAGAGCCTACACAGAGTGTTACAGTGTATAGGAAGTAGTGCCCATGGTGGTAGCACTCAATCAATATTAATAAAGCTTTGCATGCTTAAATGAGGTTTTGTGGTGCTCACTAGTGCATCTGGCCACAAAACATCTTTGTGATTGCAGATAGCACTTTCACATACCTCTCAACTGTACAGACTTTCGCAGTATGTCCAGATATCTACTTCATATCTTTGGCCTGTCACTCATAAAATTGTGGTTTACTGGCAAATTACTGTCAAATCTTTGAGGATTGAAGTCAGAAAATAATGACATTGAGATTCAGACTTTGTATGCTTCAGAAAATTCATGCTAATGCAAATCCTGTTATTCTATTGACATTCTAAGTTTGTAGGAGCAATATTTCAAAATTGTCCCTATTTTGGGGCCTTTGTCCCATATTATGTATGGCTTTATGTACCTGTTTAATCTTCTCTCCTTTTTTATTCAGTATTTTTTTTCTTCTGAGGTTTGCTTGATATGCTGCTTGCTGCAAACAGCTTTCGCTATGCTTGCTTCATTTGCATGACTGGACCACCCATGTATCAGACATGTCCCAGACATCCAAAAATAAAAAAAACAGACGCACTGAATTAATAATGCTGGGCATCACACAAACCCAGTAGGTGAGACTGTGCTGCACTAATACTGTGAAGTTAACAATGAATACTAATATAGGGGACCTCATGTAACTAATCATGTGTCGACAGGTGTAAATTCTAGGACTGGTGTGCAGATGGTCCTGCATTCTAGTACATGGAATGCACACTTTTCTCATACTGTTGTGACATTGCAGATTATACAAATAAAGTGCTACTTAGACAAGTATTGTCTCAACATTCTTGTGGAAAGAACTGTACATTTAAGACTACTGTACACATGGTCCTGGGTTTGAATACTGTGTATTCCATACACATTTTACTTTACTTTAATTACTTTATTTTGTTCCATATCACATTAAATTTACTCCCACTTATAATAACTGACATGGTTTTACTGATATGACAATGTTCATGAAAGTATAGTTCTGTTCTCCCAGTTGAATAACAGAGTTGCACAAGCGGCTGTATATGAAATAACCTTTTGGATGCACACTGTCTAGTTTATGATACATTTGAAAAAGCTACGCTCTATTTACAATTGTGCAAACAAATGCACTTGGCTTTCTGTGTTTGTGTGATGGTAAGCAAAGCTAGGCTTTTTCAAATGTATCAAAATGCAAACAGTATGTGCTGTCAGTAAGTGCAATATGTGCAGTTGGCAGGAAAACATATTTAAAGTCAAAATGGTAGGAGATGCACATTAGATATTAAGCTCAATCTTTTGTAGGAAACAAAGGAGACAGGAAAGTGGTGAAAAGGGGTGCAAGCAGGGGGAAAACAAAGTGAAAGGAAGGTGGGAATATGCAGGAAAGTTGTAGGAAAGAACCATAGCTATCCATTTCTTCAACAGTAACAACTGATCACATGAACAGAATCTTAGCTGAATTTGGACTGTCACCTCCAGATTGAGGGATAACAACAGCATAAGTGTGTTGTGAAGCCAAGTGGACCAAATTAAGTGTGTCACATAGATACATGTGTGAAATGGAGAGCTATGTATGGGACAATGTTTTTTGTTGGGACAGGTGCCCTCTTTTTAAGGCGAGAGAAGAATGTTGGGGAAGGTACATATGCATGTCTTAGACAGGCAAGTTGGGAAGGTGAGGAAGCAGTTGCTGACAGAAAAGACATATGAGGCAAGATATAGTGTTGCTGAATGCCACAAGATGGGGGTGAACATGGTTGGGGTGAGAGTGTGGAAATGGTAAACTTATGGATGTCACGTTTTGTGACAGTGAGAATCAAGTCCTCGCCCATTGGACTATCATCACTGTCACCTCACTGTGCTGATAGCTGCATTGTCTGATGTTTCTGTGTCCTTGCATTAATCAGGACAATGATGGAGAGCAGTGTCTCCAATCAGTGTAGGTATGCACCAATTGTGTGGTGGACAGTCTTATGCACCATAGCTGGCAGTTCAGCTTGGGAGACAAAATCACCCCCACTGCCTCTGCTCCCAGTGGGAACCACAAGCCTATCATCTGGGGCAGAACTACCTGATGGTCAAGGTAGGAAAGGGGCAGCAGGGTGTGTGTGGCCAGGCAGCAGCTCAGAAATGCTGGTCCTTGTTGCTGTAGCCAGTGGAGTGAGTGTAGGTGGATCACAGGGAACTAGCTACCCTGTTGCTACAATAATAAAATAAAACATAACCAGAAAAATGTAAATAATAAAAAATGATAACAAAAGAGCCAAATGTTATAAATAATTCTTAAAAAAACACAAACATGATTAAACATAATAAATAAATAGGTTGCAAAAAATACACAATTACGCATAACATAAAAATTAAGTGAAAACAACCAAAAATTTAAAAAAAGAAGAAGAAAAGGGGTGGAGTGAGAGAAAAAAGGAGAAAATTAGTAACGTCATATGTGACATACAAGGCACATGTATACAATTCTGTAACGCTATTCTGCTCATACCATTCCATCTCTTAGTTCAAAAAATCTGGACAAACCCTGACAAAATGGGGTGAACAAGGGCCCAAAGATAGGGACATATTCTAAATATTACTCCCTATTAACTTAGAAAGTATATTTTTCCCCATGGTAATTTATAATATTCATTATTCTTCAGACAGTTTGTTGGTTTTAAAGTTTTTAAAGGATATTGTTAATTTTTCCAAAAACAGTCCAATCTTGCGACAGGTTAGCGCTTGAGCCAAATAAAAAGAATATAATCAAAAAATACTGTAACAGCCAAGCATGAGCAGGTACAAACCCTTGTTGTGTCAAATCAAAGGAGATAGAGTCCAGGCATATAAAATAGAAGTATTTAATGCACAATCAACGAACAGAAAGATAAGCGCTTTCGCAGTAGTGCTTCTTCAGATCTATGACAAACTCTTCTAGTGCTTTGACCATATATACTGATCTCAATCAATGTTTAACAAATTAAACAATTAGTAAAAAATTCCACAGAATTTAAAAGGACAGGAACTGTTACAATAAAAATGTGTAAGAACAAAGCTAAAATACAAAGGTACAAATGTATATTATGTTCAAAAAGCATGTATAAAAGCAAGTATAAAAAGTATATATATAAAAAGTGTGCTCTTATTGAATAAAAACTGTATATAATATAATATAATAAGCAGAAGTGTATCAAGTTAGATGACAATGAGTTCATTTGATATTCCTTCTTTGCCTCAATTTTGGTCTGATTGAGGCCCTTTCGTTTAAACCACACCCTTTATCTGCTTTTAATAATATGATCCATTCTGTTTCTTTGCCCTCTGTATAAACTTTGATGTCTCCACCTCTTGGGTTAGGGGTAATCACCTGCAGTACTTTGAATGAAAATACATGTTGTGTATTATTCATCATGACATGTTTAGCTAAAGCATTATGTATTGTGCCCCTTTTCATATGGTAAACATGTTCCCTCATTCGATCTCTAAGTGGGCAGTTGGTCTTCCCAACATAGAATGAGGAGCATGACTGACAAATAGCTAGATAGACAACATGTTGTGTCATACAATTAGCCTCAGCAGATATGCAAAAACATTTCTGTAAGTCTGGATGGAAAAAATGAGGTGCTATCTATAAAGGAACAAAAATTGCAATGCTCACGCTTGGCTGTTACAGTATTTTTTGATTATATTCTTTTTACTCGGCTCTAGCACTAACCTGTCGCAAGATTGGACTGTTTTTGGAAAACTTTTATTGAATTTACTCTTGTGCATAGGGGCAGGACGTGTTATACACTTTAATGGCTAACATTGAGTTAGATTACGTTCCCAGAGATGAACATCATGGAAACGAGGCTGCAAGGAATGACGCTCTTGAAAAGAGATTCCAGCAGTACCTTAGAGGAACTAATACCACTTCCTGGTTCCTTGAGAATGAAACAACTATGGGTAATCCCTTAGGGGATAGCGTAGATTCAGACAGGCTGTACGCGCTACTGGAAGGGACAGAAAAGAGTTTCATGAAATTAAAACGATTACAAACCCAGAGGAAGCACTTTCAGCTGTGCCTGGATCGAAATATCATACCCAGGGGACTGCGTGTTTTTACCATGCCTAGTCAAGGCAAGGACTACCCAGAACTTTTAGCTCAATGGCAGTGACTAAATATGGAGGTGAGTCGCAAATACTTAAGTCTCTTGATTGACTTTTTTAGACCAGAAGAGTCTAAGCTAACTGATGATATCACAGAAAAACAACGCTTATTGTTTAATGAATTTTCAACTCGAATTGTATCTCCATTATTTGAAAATATGTTAGATAGTGTGTCAGCTTTCGAATTAAAGCTTTTACAGCAGAAACGCCACAAAGTTATGAGAGATACAAATGATTTTGAAAGAGGCCATGTCTTCATGTGGCCCAGATTTAACTCTAATGAAGCCACTACTTTACCAATAGAAAAAGTTTGTAATCATTTTGGAGTGGTGAATCAGGATAAGCCTGTTAACAGGAATTCAAATAATAATGTTAACTCATTTGAGAAAATAGCAAGTATGAATTGTGTGGCTACTGAAAGGGAGACTGACGGAATTTGTCAGCCTGAACGCACTAGTGAGAGTCATATTGATATTCCTAATATACATGATAGTGCTTCAACCACTGATCACAGCAATGATTTCACAGATGTTATACATCTAGTGCATACTGCTGTGAGCACAAATGCTAATTTATACCCGGAGGTACGGGTTACCAAGGGCAAAACCACCCAATTACATGAAAAATCTATGCAACCACAGCGCAACAGTGAATCTGTAGTTAGACCAAAAACAACTAAAACACAATTAGGGCTTACCTCCAATGAACACCCTCAGTTGTCTTTTCCCCTGCCGGTGAGAACGGAGAAAGGCATGTACCGTTCCCGTTCCATGAGCAGGGGGAAACAGAAGAGGAAATTCTCGGAGGAATATATACCTCAGAAGACTCTGAGGAAAATGTGGACAGGCAAACGCTAGTCCACAGTATATCTAATACTATACTGACTAAAGATGAAGTTTTACTATTAAATAAAGGCTTAAATTTCATCCCTAGCTGCCAGAGTCAGTTAACTGATACTGTTATGGATCTCAGGTTATTTTGCAGAAATGTCATGCTAAAATTAATGTACAAAGATTCTACTAACAGAAATACAGAGTTTAAATTTAAGAATTTAAGTGAATTCATACCCTCAAATCACCCTTTAGTTGAAGCCTACCTGAAACTCACTGAGGAAGAATTACATAGTTACTATGGTAATAGAATGAACAATAAACCATACCATAGGAGAGATAATCCTACATATAGAGAAAGAATAAGCCTCAAGAAACTACAGGATGATCCAAATATCATTGTTAGACCAGCTGATAAGGGTGGTAAAATAGTCGTTATGGATACATCTGATTATATCAATAGGATGATATCTATGTTAAATGATGACTTTTATGAACAAGTTTCAGCACAGAACATAGAGCACACTATTAGATATGTACAAGATACAATACGTGACATATACATGGGTCAACTAATAGACAAAGATCTATATGGATATCTTACTATCCCATCTCCGACTATACCGGTCATACATGGTCTTCCAAAAATACATAAAGACCCGGTAAATCCTCCCATGAGACCAATAGTTTCAGGTCGAGGTTGGGCAACAGAGCACCTATCTGTATATATTGAGAAGCACCTTAGATCTGTATTGAACAACAATAAGGTAGTTTTAAGGGACTCTAAACAATTTTTAATTGAATTGTAAGATATAACGCTTACAATGGACTATATGTTTGTCACGTCTGATATACAGTCCCTTTTTACAGTTATACCGAATGAGTTAGGCTTGGCATATGTTACAGATTATTTAAAAGAGCACAGTAATTATTCTTCTGTAACAATTGACCTAATTGTACACTTTCTAGAGTTAGTCCTGGAAAATAATCTTTTCATGCTCCAAGATAGCATTTACAAACAAAAGGATGGCATAGCTATGGGCACACCATGTGCCAATAGCTACGCCAACATGTTTCTGGCATACTGGGAGGAACACATTTTATTTTGTGAAGAGATATTTAAACAGCATGTCATTTTCTATCGACGTTTTGTTGATGATTTATTTGTTTTGTGGAAAGGCTCATTAGATCAACTCTATAATATGTACACTATTATGAACAACCTGACAACTTGTCTTAAATTTACCATGAAATATTCATTGTATAGAATTGAGTTCTTAGACTTGTATACTGAAAGACTCCAAAATAACCTATTAAATACAGGTGTATATAGGAAGAGTTGCCACAGTAATACTTTACTGCTTAGATCTAGTATGCACCCACCCCATGTCTTTAGGAATATTATGAGAGGCCAAGCCATCAGAGCCTCCAGGTTGAATCCTTTGGATGATGGCTTTGAAGCTGAACTAAATGGTCTAAAGGATAGGTTATTAAAAAGGGGCTATGGCAACATGGAAATAAACACACACTTGAATGATATACACAAACTAAGGTATACCAAGGGTGAACCCTACATTGGACCGCATGAACCTATAACAGCCCCAGCTAGGCACATTGAACGTTCACAACATGTTAAATTCTCTACATATTTTTCATCTGACCATCTAGAAATCAAAGATGTTATTAGGAAACATTGGGAAATCCTACATGTGGATGATGACCTTAAACTAATAGTTGGTGATCAACCTGGGTTCCTGTACAGGAACAAAAACAATTTAAAAAGGAAGCTCTGTTACCCTACACCTAGCTTTAGAGATAGGAAAGATGGATGCACTAAGCCCTGTGGGCATTGCAATTTTTGTTCCTTTATAGATAGCACACCTCATTTTTTCCATCCAGACTTACAGAAATGTTTTTGCATATCTGCTGAGGCTAATTGTATGACACAACATGTTGCCTATCTAGCTATTTGTCAGTCATGCTCCTCATTCTATGTTGGGAAGACCAACCGCCCACTTAGAGATCGAATGAGGGAACATGTTTACCATATGAAAAGGGGCACAATACATAATGCTTTAGCTAAACATGTCATGATGAATAATACACAACATGTATTTTCATTCAAAGTACTGGAGGTGATTACCCCTAACCCAAGAGGTGGAGACATCAAAGTTTATACAGAGGGCAAAGAAACAGAATGGATCATATTATTAAAAGCAGATAAAGGGTGTGGTTTAAACGAGAGGGGCTCAATCAGACCAAAATTGAGGCAAAGAAGGAATATCAAATGAACTCATTGTCATCTAACTTGATACACTTCTGCTTATTATATTATATTATATACAGTTTTTATTCAATAAGAGCACACTTTTTATATATATACTTTTTATACTTGCTTTTATACATGCTTTTTGAACATAATATACATTTGTACCTTTGTATTTTAGCTTTGTTCTTACACATTTTTATTGTAACAGTTCCTGTCCTTTTAAATTCTGTGGAATTTTTTACTAATTGTTTAATTTGTTAAACATTGATTGAGATCAGTATATATGGTCAAAGCACTAGAAGAGTTTGTCATAGATCTGAAGAAGCACTACTGCGAAAGCGCTTATCTTTATGTTCGTTGATTGTGGATTAAATACTTCTATTTTATATGCCTGGACTCTTTCTCCTTTGATTTGACACAACAAGGGTTTGTACCTGCTCACGCTTGGCTGTTACAGTATTTTTTGATTATATTCTTAAATTTATTTAAATTATTTCATTGGGTTGACTTATTATCATATTTAGTATTTAATTTAGTATGTTTTTTTATTGGCCAAGTGCATCATATGATATGATGTTTCTATGGTATTTAATTGTACAAAATTCAATATAAGCAGTTCTGAAGAAGTCTTTTTTCAAGACAAAAGCACTTAACTGCTGTTCAGTAATAAAGTGGTCTCTAACAGTATTTTTTCACCTGCTTCCATTGGTTCTTGGTTTTGTTGAACTGGATGTTTATAGCTACTGGAGGAGGCTCAAGACCGATTAGTACATACATACATACATACATACAAATGTTTTTAAGCACGGGCATTAATGCCTTTCTAGCTTACCAATATACCAAAACACTTGTTCTCATAATAAATGTTCAGGCTGTTCTTAAAAATATCTAAACTAGTATTGCTTTAGTGTAATTTGTTAGTCTGTTCCAAGCATCAGCTACTCTGTCAGAGAACCAATTAGTGCACTTCTCATTCCTATAGAATCTTTTAGATAGGTTATCTGATGATTCTCTAGTATGTTTTGATAACCGCAAGCATTCTCAAAGGTAGTTGTCCCTAAATGCCCTATATACCTGCATAAGATCTCCTCTTAAATATCTGTAAGAGACACTGTACAAGTTCAGATATTTTAGTCTTTCATAATAACTTAGATTTTCACATCCATGGATGCCCTTTGTATATTTCTGTTGTATTCTTTCCAGTTTATTCATGCTTGTTTTCCTATAGGGTTTCCATATTACATCTCAGATTTTAATATGCATTGGTATTTTAACTCCATCGCTGTGGCGACCCCTAACCGGGAAAAAGCCGAAAGAAGAAGAAGAAGAATTGGAACAAATGAGTCAACATGCCTATGGGCATAAAGTTTCCAACATAATTGCTGGAAATTCTCAACCAGAACGTGGCTCTGAGTCTTTTAATTTACCTTTAACTCAGAGAACTAGATTGCAGTATAATTGTGGATATGGAAATCAGGACTTATTTGATTTTGAAACATGGAAAGTGGATGCCTTCAAATTTTCTTTGGACAATCTAGGTGAGCCTTGTCAAGTTTCTGGTATTAATTGTGATTGCTCATTTAGTGAGCAACTATGTTTGTTTGAGCAAAAGCTGCTTTCCTTTAAAAAACTGCAACTTGAGAATGCATATCTTAAGGAGAACTTGAAGAAAGGGCTGGTTCCAAATGGTTTATGCTTTTGACAGTTTCTCAATAGTGTTGAAAAAGGCTCTGACTTTCATAAAGCACTAATTAACATTTTCAATAAAGCAGGGTCGGATATATGAAGTCTCATTATCCAAAACAGTGATACATTAATGGACAAAATGCTGGAACAGATGAAAGAAGGCACACTCAGACCACAAGTAAAGTTAAGCGCTTTTCGTTTATGTTGGATCATAAACTTCTTCAGACAATACATTAAAACACAACCTTCATTTAAATACAAAGTTCCTTTTTTACTTTGTATTTAAATGAAGGTTGTGTTTTAATGTATTGTCTGAAGAAGTTTATGATCCAACATAAACGAAAAGCGCTTAACTTTACTTGTGGTCTGAGTGTGCCTTCTTTCATCTGTTCCAGCATTTTGTGATTTTTGGAGTTTGTTACTTTGTTCGTGATTATACATTAATGGACAGATTATCTAGACTTCTTGACATCCTTAATAACAGTCTTTCAGATGATGGTCTTTTTGAACACTACCACACTAATTATATCAATGAGTTCAAAAAGATTAATGCTATTTGTTCGAATATAAGGGATCACAAACTTAAAAAAGTTGAACAGGGACTTGGAAGCCTATTCCAAAGGGCTAGGTATCCTGAACTGGTGTTGTCAGCAACATATCAGTCTGTAGAACCACACCTACCTATTGATGGACAGGGGGAGTCTTCAAGTATTCCTGTCAGGCTGACGAATCCACCATGGCTCCCGAAGACACAGATGAGTGGCCTGTAAGAAGATTTGAAAGATTAATGGATCAAAATGGCAAGAAATCCAATAATAAAATGGTCAATGTTTCAGCTCAAATGGTTTCTAACTATGAGCGATTGGGAGCCTGTCCAAAAAAATGCTTATAACAGTGATAACAGTTTCTCCTGGCAAAAAAAAACTCTAAGGACAAAGCAAGGAAGGGAACAAAATGGAAGAACCATCAGAAACAGCGATAAGTATTCCTGGGAGTTGGATTATCCAGCTTGGTTGTACTAATCGATTAACTCATTACATCCAAGTGACCACTCCAGGTGCATCTGCAGTTAACTCCTACTGACACCTCTAGGTGTCAAATATTGCTTGTTCATATTTGCATCAAAAATTCCAAAACCATACTATGTAAAATGTTTTAAAAAATATCTTAAAGCTTACACAATAGCAAATTCAACTGCATTAATATTTGACCTCTGTCTAGTCCAGGTAAACAGATATTAACTGTTGTTTTTATGATATTAATTTATATGGATATAATTTTCATATTTTTCTAAATATCTGAACAACCAAGTAATACAGATAGAATTCCTTAGCCTCATATGAATACTCTCAGCTAATTGAAAAATGCTGCTGACAGTATGTGTGCAACTTGAGTGCCTACTGAGATATTATAAGTTGTTTTCAAAATATTACTAATATAGTATTTACTGTGTTTACTGTGACTTATAAAATTAGGCCTAAGACCTGCAATCTAAAGAATACTACCACTATTAAAATAGTTTATGATGAAGAGTTTTCCATTTAAACTTTTTTTTTAATAATCCCTATGGTTATGGAGATATGAGCATTTGTTTGAAATGTGAGAACATAATTTGATTCTGTCAAAAGGCTTAGGCTCTGCCCGTTGGAAGTTACAGTGCAAACTTCCTGAGCTCCATTGGAGTGAATGAGTTAAATAAATATAAAAATCAAAAAAAAATCAACCAGACTTTAGTAATACAGGCTCAAACATTTTATATGCTTCACTTGACTTTGACTTGACTCGGACATTAATAAATGTCAGCAATACAAGTTCTGTTGAATTGGAAGTATGTTGTTCAAATGCATGTGTGGGTGAGGAAGCAAAATTGAGAAGTGGATGTGAAGAGTTTAATAATAAAAGAGACAGCAGGACTTTCTATGTGCAAAATGTTGAAATTTGCAAATAGAATTCAGTTTTCAACTTGTGTAATTTATCAGCTGGTGTCATTGATTTGGTAGCCAATTGTAGTGTGCACAATCTAGCCTCTAATGTTTATGATGAGGGTGATTATTATGCTTGCTCTTCAGCTGAAGTTTTTAGTATGGGTATGGATGTAATTGGTGTGACAATGTGTAATACTGGGCCCATGTTTATTAAAAATGCGAGCAATGACTTCACCATTTGTAATTATTCTCGTGAATGCTTTTCTATCAAGCATGCTGATTTATTAAGTAAAGGTTTAAGTTGTGTGCTAGCTAAAGGAGCTGATTTAGCTGAAGTCTTGATTGATTTAAAATGTTTAAATTGAACCTTGCTTTGTGGCTTGGATCCTGGGATACTAGCAAGTCTAATATGGGTGAAAAGAGTTTCAAAAAAGCCAGTGTTTTCAATCAGCCTTTAAATATTTGGCTATCACTGTTTAAAAAATTATTTGAAAAGGACGTTCATAGGTTGTGTAAAGAGGTTGATGGTAGGAATGTAAACCTCAGTAAAGCTGAAGACCGATTGTTCTTTGAATTGTGTGCGAACAAAAAAATAGGGTGATGAAGCCCGATGAAGTTGGTAGAATATGTGTAAAGGATACAAATAATTAGAATGTATGAACTATTATTTACAGATACTTATAGACAGATTTCTAGAAATTAATTAAATATTGCTTATGCTAGGATAGATGTCAGCTTATATGACATACTTATGCAAGGTCAAATTTCTTTGGATGTGTACGACTACTTAAGTCATAAAAATGTGGTAGTAGCTGGCATTTTTGGAATCCCTAAAATCCATAAAAATCTCCACAACCCACTCATAAGTCTGATAGTGGATGCTATAGAAGTGAAACGTTTTATATTGCTAAATATGTGGATAGTTTATTAAAGCCTTCAGTTGAAAAAATAGATCCGATCTGTAAAGATTGATGGGATTTTTTTGACTGATTGACCAAAATTGACTTTCCTAAAGATTGTCTATTGGTCACTATAGATGTGCAGAAGTTATATTCTGTAATCTCTCATAATGAAGGCTTAGACTGGTTGGAGAATATTCTTTTTGTTATTGGATTGTTAGACACCGATAATGTCAATACTGTAGTAGCACTTATGGAAATGGTTTAGCTAACAATTTTCTTTATTTTGATGGACAACTGCTCAAGCAATTGAGTGGGGTTGCAATGGGTGCTGCATCAATGGGTGCTGCATGTGCCGCTAGTTTTGCAAACCTCATTATGTTCTACTGGGAAAAGAATTTCATGTTCACTATTCCTTGTATTTCCTTCTGGAACTTTTATATTAGATTTTTGTATGACATCTTTTTGGTATGGATTGAATCGTTGGTAAAGTTAAATGAATTTCTAAACTTTATTAATAGCAGTACCTCTTTTTAAAGTTCACCCACTCAGTAGATAAGGATAGTCTAGTTTTTTTAGATATCAAATTAGTTAAGGACTATGTGAATGGGTGTCTCTTGCCTAATATCCATCATAAAAGCACCTTTTTATATGCTTACCTCCATTATGATAGCTGGCATCCAGCATTCTAGAAGAAGGCTCTTGTTAAAGGCCAGTTAGTCAGGTTATCCCATATGATTACTGATGATTCAGTGTTCCTACAGGAGGTAGATAAATTGCTGTTAATGTTTCAGAATTGAGATTATCCTTTGGACATATTAGTTAAAGTTAAAGAAGAGGTCTGTAACAAGAGGGATAGTGGGATTTTTGTTCCCTTACTTCCAAGACCTAAAGGAAGCTCCCAGTCAGTTATGAATAATGGGTTGGTAAGTGAAAATGGGATTGCAGACCACTTTGAAAAACTGTTTTCTGTCACTTATTTCACCAATATTTATGATATAATTGATGTGGTTAAAAATCAGTGGTTGGATATTACATCTATGGAGGAGCTAAATAAGAACATTGGGAACTTGCTGAAAATAGCATTTCCAAAGGGCAAAAGTTCTAAGAATTTATTAGAGATGAAGTTGTCCAGCTTAGATAAAATTAGACCTAAGGATATGTTTAGATGCAATCATTGTAACCAATGTCAACATGTATTGGTATGTGAATTTGTTTGCATTAACAATAGGAAGTTTGCTGTCAGAAGGCATTTTAATTGTGATTCCAGTGGGGTAGTATATGTTGCTTTATGTCATTTCTGTAATGCATTTTATATAGGGAAAACATTCCATAAATTAAAGGACAGAATACATCAGCATGTAAATGATGTGGCGAGAGCTAGGATGTCCAATGAACTATATAGGCACATACTAAATGCTCCAGATCATAACTTTTGTTTTGTAGTATTGGATTTTGTCTTGAGGGACCCTAGGGGAATTATTTTAGATGAGTATTTAAATAAAAGGGAACTTACCTGGATTCTTAGACTTAATTCTTTGGAGCCACCAGGGTTGAATGAATCTTGTTGTCTAGCACCAGTATTAAAGTTAAAAAGTCTTGAAGGTTGATTTTTCATGCATTTCATTATACATATTTTTCCCTATGGTAGTTTGTAATATTTATTATTCTTCAGATAGTTTGTTGGTTTTAATGTTTTAAAAAGTAGTCTTAAATTTATTTAAATTGTTATTTCTTTGGGTTGGCTTATTAGCATATTTAGTATTTAATCGGGTATGTGTTTTATTGGCCAAATGTATCATATGATGTTTCTATGGCATTTAATTGTACAAATGTTGGTGTAAGCAGTTCTGAAGAAGTCTTTTTTTCAAGATGAAAGTACTTAATTGCTGTTAAGTAATAAAGTGGTCTCAAATGGTGTTTTTTTGCCTGCTTCCATTGGTTAACTTAGAAATTTGGTAGAGTAACAAGGTTTGTTAGAATATACATTTTTTGGAATGATTTGCAGTCTGAAACTTAAATGTATGCCATTATTTACTCACTTCAATGAGGAATATACCAAAAATATGAAATACGAATCTTGACATTCTGCAAAAAATCTAAACAGTTGAGATGTATGATTCTGCTACTTATACTTTTAACACTACCAACTCTTATCAAATAACTTTTACTTTGTTAAGACAACCAAGCTCATAACAGATGCACAGTACATTTCCAATTGCATCAAGCAATCATGGATATATGCATATATTGTACATATCCGTGTTCCAGTTATACTGATAATCTTCAGCAGGCTATTATTGTCCCAGGTTTATAAGTCTTATGTTACACTGCAATATTGATGTAAACTTAAACAATACTGTATAGCTGGAAAGTGTGTTTTTCTGAATTGAAAACCTCTAACCACTCTGTAATACTGGACTGTTGCTTTATCCTACAGACTAATGCATACATATGTTTCCTTTACAATTTGCAAATGCTACTTAATGTGATACAAGTGTTTAACACAATAAGCTGTATTTACTTTTAATGCTACAATAACAGTATTGTTTGGATGCATACATACCATTTGCATCTCGCATCTCTGCTAATCTTGCTTCATAAGTTCACAGATTCAGCAATTTATTTGCATAAGCTGTGGAAAAATTAGAACACAACAGAATACCATTTTGAATACCAATCCTGAGCAAATGCAGCTGCTTGCTCTTACAAGTATTGTGTGTAAGCGATACTTGCACATCTTTGTGGAGTGCTGCCATTCCAACATTCCTCCATCAAATGGTCGATGGTATCTCTCTTCCTCATCCTGAGGACAATGTAGTGATTTCTACACTGTTCACCAGTGTGAGAGATACTGGTAAAATTGGACAAATCCCCTGCCAAACTATTCCATGCATCTGATTTGTAATTGGATCCATGATAGCACTCCTGCTAGAGCTGGTGACTATAGTCATTCACTAGGAGTCCAACAAACACTTTTGACTCCTACAAACTCCACCTTTGAGACCGAAATCTCAAAACCTCTCCAGGAACACCAGATATATCTAATGCAGATGAAGACCATTCTATAATGATGTTTCCCACCAATTCCAGTTATCACAGATACCGAGAGTGCGCACTTTTGGATTTTGCAACATTTGAAAATGAGGCGTGTCATTTATCATCTCGCAAACACAAACGACGTGTTTGAGTGATGGTAACCACTACAGAGATGGTAATCAATACAAACATTAATACATAAGTACATAACTGACACATTGTTAGTGTCAGCCATCAGGAAAATAATTACGATATAAGAAATACTAGGTCATCTGTTATACTTGAGAGTGACTATAATGTGAAGTGGGACACCATTAAAAATTATGGAGTTTGTTGTATTTGAATCCTAGAACTTATGCATGGTAGGCCTACACTTATAGCTGTTGCCACAAAAAGAATGAAAAAGTGCTTGTTTATGTTTAATTTCATTGCTATCTAATGCAAGATCACAACAGTAAAATAAAGGCTGCAATCTTTGTAGTCAGACCCAGGACCATGTGGGCTTCAGCCCAACACTTTACATCTGCAGCCCTAGGAGACGTTATATGACCATCTCCTAGATTAGTATTCATTGTGAGGTTTATGCTGTTAAACGGAGCACAAAGGCACTTAATGGGTTTGTGCCAGGCACAATTACATTAACAGAATGCATGTGATGCCTATTTTTAGATGTCTGGGTCCTGTCTGCTACCTGGATTGTCCAGTTGTCCAGGTTGTGCACTGCCACTTTGCGTGCAAGCCAGCTGAGCATTGTCAAAGCTGTTTTTGCTAAGTGTAGCACCTTGCAAACAGTGGTCCAAAATTAAGAGAAAAAAACAAGAAATCAATGTATGACATACACAGTGCAATATGTTAGTGCACATGAAATATGCCTACATAGTTCTGAAATACAAATCACCATCCAATGCACATTTAGAACACAGGATGGGTGCCTTATCCCTGTTTCTCACACAGACACCTTTGTAGCAAGCAACAACACTCATTCAGCACAGAAACAAATTAAACAGAATTTACAGTTATATGAAAATATTAGATATTATTTATACATCTAGTGAAATGTTTACCTTTGAAAATACTGTACTTAACAATTACACACCCTGTTATGATTCTTGCTTGTAAATATACATCACTATCTTACCTTTCTGTGTTCCTTGGTCATTCAGCAGTTATCTGACCAGTACTCTAGGGCATAGAGTATATAAACCATTCTATATCATTGCACTTACAATGTTAAAGGATATTAACTGGAAAGAATATGATATGGAGTTGCCAACTAAGGCAAGCCAAGCTGGATGTCACAAACAAGCACTGACTATTCTTTTTAGGGTGGGGGAGCAAAGGTGTATTCTTGCTATGGCACTAACAAGACTGTGTTTGTCTGGTTACTCTGATTTTTTGGCATCCAGCCTGTTGTCTGATTTAGGGAGGTTTGAGATGTAAGAAACTGCAATGTGTATCCTTTCTGTCAAACGTGTCTCTGTAGTGTTTTCCCAGTACAAAAGTATAGTGAAGTAGGAGAATGGTTTTAGTCTCCTAGTTGGTGAGTCAATGTGCTATGGCTTGTCTGCTAGTGAATGTAAGGACATGCTGAGCATGTATATGTCTGCCTACAACCACACCAGCTGCTGGTTCCTCCTCTGACTCATCATCGGCCTGTGGCTGTGGTGACCTTTGCATTGTTGGGAGGATGTGTTTCTCTTCCCCTTGCTCATCCTGCTGCAGATGTTTCCACAAGATTAACTTGGGTAGCATAGCACATATTGTGAGCACTGTGGAACATGTCTGTGGATTGTAATGGAGGCTTGCCCAGATGTATGTAGGCACTGGCACTGTGACTGCAGTAGTTCAAAAACATGATCTATGACATTACAGGTTGGACAGTGTGTCTCATTAAGGTGTTCTTGTGTGTGCATGTGTACGTGTGTGTGTGTGTGTGTGTGTGTGTGTGTGTGTGTGTGTGTGTGTGTGTGTGTGTGTGTGTGTGTGTGTGTGTGTGTTTGTGTGTGTGTGTGTTCTGATGGGTTTCATCAGTCATGAATCTAGTGCATAGCACACATCTACCCCTAAATGACCCTGTGAGATATCACCCTGGTGCAGCTGGGATATGTGGCACATATGGAAGTCATGTTAACTGCCAGGGTTGCCAACACACACATTCCAGTTGATTCCAATATGATTACACATGGCAGTTGTTTGAGTGGTAGACCTTATGGTTAATGTAGACTCTACCCTTTTCCTCAGGTGTTATTTTCATTTGTACATGACTATGATGTATGGCACACATTACTTCAGGGTAGTGTGACACATGGTGCGACTGTAGCATTCTTGTGATCTTCTACGCAGAACTAAAGGTAAAATATATGTGTTCACTGCCATGTCTTAGCATAGCATGCAGAAATGTTTAAAAGATCCTGGATGTTGATGCTTATGACACACCAAGCATTTTCCTGGTAGTCTGTGAAAGGTACCTGTGTCTAAGATTCTAAGTTCAACACATACCTTATTTTCCAGTGTGATGGGTTCCCCTCCATTTGGCTCTGGCTCTGGGTCAAGGCTGCCAGAGGTTGCACAGTTCCTGTACTGTGTCCTTGGCTACAAAGTCTTCACATTCTCTGTCTATGGCTATTGGCAGCAGCAGCAGCAGGATTGGCTATTGTAGCACACATAAATGTATTAAAAAAGCAGCAGCTAGTAACAATCTGTTTGTGATTACTCTGTGTCTGTATTCCACTGTTTTTCCAATCTGCATCATTACAAAACAGCATGGATTCTACATGGATGCTTTATATCTTGTTGATAAGCACCACAAGATTGGTTGAGTAGCATGCAATTCAGCTACTTATCCTGTCATTAGCATTTCTGAAGCTCAGACTAAGACAGATGCAATCTATTACTAATGCACTCCATTATAAAAAGGCAAATGTGTAGCTAGCCAAACTGACGTTGATGAGAATTATTGCATTGTTTAACTCAGTGACACATTTATTTTGAGCAGTATAGGTCAACAGTGGAGTATTTACTCCAGCAGGTATGTATCAGTTTTGTTACCTACGTAACGCATATGCTGTAATGTAGTTAAGAATAATGTGAAATAAATTTGTATGCATTTTAGAACCATAATCATGGCATGGCCTTATTTTTAAGCCATTTCAGAGGTACAAAGGATGTAGAGTAGGCTGAAATTATAATTCTGTGTGATAACTATACACGTTTCATGGAAAGGTCCTTTGATAGCACTTTTAGCATTTTACAGTTGTTTGGTTAGCACAATTGGTCCTTAGCCTGTTATTTTGTTTGGGAGGTGGGGACATGTATGAGTTTCTGCTATGGCACAAACTAGAATCGACTGTTATTTTGGGTGTGTGAGTCTAGCTGAGCATTTGTTACAGCCCAAACAAGGATATGTTTCTCTTGTTACTCTCCTTGCTTTATATCCTTCCCCATTAGTTTTTGACTCCTGTTGAATCTTTAAAGTCTATCAAGTGGAGAATACTGACAGCCTTCCTTTACGGCTTAAACTATAAGCAGTTTATTTATACTTGTGTGATCCTTATATATGTTATCATTTTTTTGTCTTTCAGGACATTAAATGTCTATTTGACATAGGCCCTCATTTACCGAGGAGGAGAATGACTTCATCATAGAGGCCTTATGTCAGCATCTTGCAGTTATGAGCAGGTGTGTCACAGAGCCACTGATCTGATAACAGCTGCAAGGAGGTGTGCAGCTTCAGGGGCACATGATCACCAGATCACCAATGGTGTGCCTGCTGCAGAACCCCCTCTCACTACCACAGAGGAATTCCTGGAAAACATTCCCATATGGGATAGCTCCCAGCAATCAGTGACCCAGTATGTTCTGGATTTAGGTGCAACTTCCCCATCTCTACAACCATGTACATCATCATAGGTTCACAGGTACATAGGATGTTACAAGGCTATTGACCTGATGGTGTTTAGAAGCTTAACCATTAAATTACAATATAAAATCCAATGTCATATATGTATGGGCAATATTTGTCTAGCAAGGACTACCCATGTTGAGGTAAGAAGCAGGAGCAATACAGAGCAGACATTAACAGTTTCACATCATGTCATCCAGGCTGTGATAAAACAGTGCCATGGAGGTGCTTGGCTTGACATGATTTTGAAGCTTATTCCAGAGGTGTGGCAACCAATTGAAGATGTATCTGTCTCTCCAGGATATATGTCAGTCAACATTGATGGTGTTTGAACAGCTGACTGTAGTCCCAAATAACATATGTAGGGCCAACATTTCCATCACAACTGGGTCAGAGATAACACTGTAAGTCATCTATAAGTCACCTCAAAGAAGTCTATATCATACTGAGTACAGTGACAGCTACATCAGTCTGTCCTTATTAGACACATGTATGACACCCTGATTTATATTACTTGTAAATCTCTAACATTTGACTAGTTTCTGCAGGTGTCTGTTATACTACATAGCAAAGGGGGCATTATATTCATGAATAGGCCTGAGGAGGGATGACTATAGCATATTTAGAACTGAATTTGTTTCTGCTGCAATGGCTTTACTAATCTGATGCAATATGTAAAAAACCTTCCTCACCACTATAGGCACATGTTGCAGTCTACTTGTTTCCCAGGTCTATCAATACAGAATTGGTGATTAGGGTATTCAGGGTTATGTCATAATAAGCTGGAATGCTGTTAATACCAAAGAAAATGATGATGCTTTTAAATGAATGTTGTTTACCAGCATGCAGTTGTCATCAGTTATTAGCCTGTATAATTCCCTTTTGAACAGCACTCACACTGTTAGGAGATATAATGATAGCACCTAAGTGTCCTTCAGCCACAGACTTGCCTAGACAAAGACACCGTGTTTTGGTCTTGACTTCTGAGAAGTATATGGCAAACATGAATGGACACTGCACTGTCACTTGTGGTAACTCATGAGTGATGGTCCTTCTGCTAGAGGTGAACTCTCCTACTTTGAATGAGTGTTGTCTGTGAGCCAGTGTACAACCCACCAGACAAAATAGCAGTTGATATGCACCTGGCATCACTTCTCACTGAAGCAGAAATGTGGGATTGTGTGGATGGCCTTGACCAAGTCAAGATAGACAAGGTCAATGCTGTACACACATACTATGTATCTGGTCACATTATTGAATACCAACAGTTTATGCATGCACAACTTTCCCTTGAGAAAACCATGCAGGAGCAGTTGTAGTGTTTGGATGAGAACTCTGTCCTTGTATCTGACATCCATGAAAATTCATTCCATTGACTTAGTTGATGCTTGTGAAACTTAAGGGGCTATAAGTACACATGTATGTTGCTGATCCACCCATGTGTAGGGGAAATAGGTCACTGATTTCAAGTCTGTGTGGATAAATGCAGTACTAATCTCCAGTTGCTCTATGTGGTTCTTAAAATTCCCTAGAAGAAGGCTTCTTGTGGCTACTTCTAGAACTAAAAATGTTAACTTATGGGAGGGGTCATGGTTCAAAACACTAGAGCATTTGTCTCATCCTCCTTGTTTATTGCGTAAAGATGTTCCCTCACTCTCTCACGCAATGTTCTATTGGGTTTTCCTACATAAAAGCAGGAACATTTACAACAAGTAGCTAGATAAACAAGATCATGTAATTTACAGTCAGCATAATGCTGAAATTTATAAATCTTATGTGTTGTTGGATCTGTAAAATTGTCACTACTCATCATATACGTACAGTGATTGCAAACCCTACAAGGAAACGTCCCCTTCCGACTATATTGCACTCCATTCTGATGACCCTTCTTGTAACGCAACAATCTTTTCAAAGATTTAGTGTTCTTATAAGCATACTTAGGTCTGGAACATATAATGCCACAATTTTTTTTTTCAGTTGTTAAAAAGTCACAGTTTCTAGCTATGACTTCATGTATCTTATTATTATTATTCAAGTATGGAATAGTAACTTGTACATTATGAAAGTGGTGAGTTCTGTGCCTAATGGCAGACACTGGGTTGTTGGCCCCTTTCTTAAAGAAAGGTCAACCCCTATTAGGCCTATCAATGAACTTAGCATTTCTTATCTTTGTAGTTTCATTCTCTCTGTAACCCCTCAGTGAAAAATCTGTTTCTAATTATCCAAGAACTGTTCTGCATTTATCATCTGAGGTGGTTAACCTAGAGACCCTAAGTCCCTGGCCCTGTATGATGTTATTATAAATATGGGCTGGGTGCATACTGTCATGGTGTAATAAGTTGTTCTTCCTACAACTTTTTCTGAACGTTCCTGTTTCAATTGCACCACCCTCTTTCCAGTACTTACATCTAAAACCTCAATTGTGTCATATGATCATTGTGCAACAAACTCTAAAAAAAATCTGTGGTAGTGTTAATGTGTGCTATAAATGCCTTAAAAACATCAAATGGGCCATCCCAAATCAAAAACACATTATCCACAAACCTGTTATAGTATGGAATATAGCTGGCATAGTACTATAAGTATTATTCACATGTTTCATTTCCCAATGTGCCATTTATTTTATTTATTTATTTATAGTTTGTTTGGCAGGATAGTCCATTGGGCTACAAAAAGCCTATTTTTAATGGAGTTCTGGGGAAAAAAGCTCCAGAAAATTACAAATTACAAATTTAACACAAGAGTAAGTAATTAGAGGAATCTAATGTGCACAAATGAAGCAAAATTAAACAAACAGAAAAACATATTAGTAGAGTGCACATATTAGTACAATGCAGTAAGAGTAATATTTGCAAACAGTCAAAGTTTTTAACAGTTTAACATATTAGCACAATGCAATAACAGCAACAGTCTAATTTCTTAACTTTTATGCTAATTCATACAGTTAATTTCTAGGCTAATGAATTGTACCATTCTAGGAGTTATGTTAATTCCTAGAGTTTATAATGGGTACAAAATAATGGGAGGTTATTGTGAATTATAGCTTATAGAGAGTAGCTATAGTATAGGGAGATTATGTGGGGGTGGGAACAAGAGCATTCCCATAGTGAAGTTAGGTGTATGTGAAGTAAGGTTTTGAATGAAGACAGGCTGCTGGTGGTGCAGATGAGAGATGGGAGGGAATTCCAATTACTTGCTAAAGAGAAGGACATTAGATGTTTGCCTGGTGGATGGGCAGGTTTATGCAGTTCATTTAGATTTTGGGAATTAGATCTCAAAAGTCTATTTGGTTGGTACATTTTAAAGGTGGTGGCAAGAGAGGGACAGAGTGAGGGGGTGAAAGTTTGTGTGCTTGGACAAATTGAATATAGATGAGGTAATTGGACAGCTCAAGTGAATTCATTTGGTGTAGGGCAGTGCAATAATGGGAAGTGGATCTATGGCCAGTTGCAAATTTTGTTATTTTATTATAGCAAGAGGAGAGTTTGGCCTTGGGGGTGGATTGCAGGTTAGTAAGGATAGAGGCACCATATAGGAGGGATGGGATAAGGTAAGTGCTAGCGAGGGTGACCCTATTGGAGGGATAGATGTAACGGCTGTGGCGGTAAAGCATGCCTATTTTTTGTGTGTTTTTTTATATTTACTTGTAGATGATTATCAAACTTTATTTATTTTATTTTATTTATTTTATTTTACATTTGTTAACCGGGCTAGTCCAACTGGATACATGTCCATTTTCAGTGGAGGCCCGAGGAGAAAAGCTCCAAGTTTTCAAAACATTTAATGTTACAAGTAATTTAAAAACAACAATACAATAAAGTAAACAAAATGTTACAAGAACAAGATTTGTACATAGTAAAAAAAAAAAATTATTAGACTATTTTCCCACAAAAAAACAATAAGTAAGCAAATCAAGAAAAGATGGGGATATAAGGTTACTAAGGACATCTACAGGATAAGATAGGATTAGGAAAACAGGATAGGTGGTTAGATGGGATAGGTAGAGCTGGACAGAGTAGAAAGGTCAGAGAGTAATTATGAAATAAGGATAAATTTTAACAGAGAAAAATTTAAGTGAGGCATGGTAGAGCAGAGGACAAGGAAATGCAAAAGCAGATTAGTCAGGGTTATTGCAAGAGCATAACCAGTGGTTGGAGAGGAAATGTTTAAGGTTAGTTTTGAATAATGGAAGAGATGTAAGAGCTGTTAGGTCAATTGGTAGGAGGTTCCATATTTTACCAACAAAGTTAGAAAAAAGAGAGTCGCCTGCAGAATTATTAGATAAAGAAGTTTGCATCTGCATTTTTTTAGTTGAGTAACTTTTTCAGGTTATGGTATGGCATTATGAGGGTAGAGAGAGTTGGGGTATTGTTAGGTTGATAAAGGACTTTATGGGCAATAATAAGTTGGTTAAATTGTAGGAGGTGAGGTAATTCAAGCCAGCCTAGTTGTTTTAGGTTTTGACAGTGATGAGTCCTATATGGTGAGTTAGTGGCGAATCTAGCAATGTTATTATAAGATTTAGCTAGTTTGTTATGATTATATTGGGACAGGTTAGTATAGATGGGGGAGGCATATAATAGGGTAGAGAGTAAGTGAGTTCTTACTATTGTAGATCTGGCTAGTGGTGATAGAAATTGTTTAATTCTATATAGAGATCCGAGTTTTTTGTTGGTAGATTTTATTATAGTGTTAATGTGAGTGTTAAATTTAAGTTGATTATCTATTGTGATTCCTAGGAGTTTGGTGGTGGTATCAGGAGAAATTATGGTACCATTGTTGGATTGAAGTGTAAAATGAAGAGGGGGAGATGTGTGTGAGTGTGTAAACAGCAATAATTTGGTTTTTTTAGGGTTGAGGAGAAGACAATGGTTAGAAAACCATTTTTCTATTGTGGTGAAGGATTTTTGTGTGAGAGACTGTAGGTCAGTTTGGGATTTTGCTGAGCAAATAATTGTGGAGTCGTCGCGTATTGAATGCAGGTAGAGAAGGGGATAGAGAGATGAAGGTCATTGATGAAAATGGAGAATAAAAGTGGGCCTAAGATAGAGCCCTGTGGGACACCTAGGGAAGTAGGTAGAAGTTCAGAAAGATGATTTTGCCAGAGAACTGCTTGTTTACGATTATCCAGGTAGGATGTGAACCAGTTCAAGGGGGATTTATCAAGTGATAGGGACTTTAGAAGGTGGAGTAGAAGTTTATGGTTGACCATATCAAAGGCTTTAGAAAGATCTACAAAGAGTGCTGATGACAGGAAATTATTGTTTCGATTTGTGTTGATACAGTTGGTAAAAGAAAGTAGGGCTGTGGTAGTACTGTGGTATGGACGAAAGCCATGTTGACAGTATGCTAAGAGCTTGTGGTGGAGTAGGTGGGTAATTAATTGTTTGTGGATACATTTCTCCATTATTTTAGCAAGAGGAGACAGAAGAGCTATGGGACGGTAGTTTGAGTATTCAGTAGAGTCGCCACCTTTGTTATTGATCAGGATTCCTAGTAGAGACTATTTCGAGAGGAGTATTATTTTGACTGGTGACTGAGGTTCATAGGTTCATAGATAAGTACTAAGCTAACTGCCCTTTCGAGACATTTTAAGCCTAGCCAATTGTCCCTTGTGAGACTCAAACCCTGCACCTTGTGTTTGCAAGGCAAACACCTTAACCATTAGGCCACGATCCCAGAATGAAGTTTTATCTAGGGTGGTGGTTTTGGAAGCAGTAAATATCATGAGTTTAGTTTTAGTAGCATTGAGTGCTAGATGGTTGTCCATCATCCATTGCTCAGTGAAGGAGAAGGCATCTTGGGTTAAGAGTGGGTATCGAAGAGGCAGAGCAGATTATTGATGAATAATCGGCATATTAGACAAGGTTGGCATTTGGGATGGCTTGGTTGAAATCGTTTAGGAATATATTGAATAGATGGGGGCCTAAAACTGAACCCTGAGGGACACCTGTGGATGTATTGAGAAAAGGGGAGGTGACTTTTTCCCATCTGACTGCTTGTTGTCTGTTTGAGAGGTAACTGGTAAACCAGTTAATAGAGAAGTGGGATAGATTTTGTTTGGAGAATTTAGTGAAAAGAAGGTTATGAGAGATAGTGTCGAATGCCTTAGAGGTCAAGGACATGAGTGGACATGATGTGTCCAGTGTCATGGGCCTTATTAATGGTTTCTATGAAAGAGAGGAGAGCTGTGGTAGTGCTGTGGCCGGGTCTGAAACCATGTTGAGTAGGGGTTAGAAGTTGGTTGTTTATGAAGTAAGGCAGAAGTTGTAGATGGATGCATCTTTTGAGAAGTTTAGAAATGGG
Source organism: Protopterus annectens (assembly GCF_019279795.1). Lineage (NCBI taxonomy): Eukaryota > Metazoa > Chordata > Ceratodontiformes > Protopteridae > Protopterus > Protopterus annectens. The sequence goes on from NC_056733.1 coordinate 1,559,736,295, forward strand.
GATAAGATAGCGATAGGTCAAAAGTTTGTGATATTATTGTTATTACTACCTTTATGGAATGGATAATAAAGGCCTTTTTCCAGAGCTGGCAAATGTGACATTCAGCACTAGATCAATTTATAAGAATGGGAAGAGCTATGCCTTCTGCGGCAACATTTAAGAAATATGAGAGTATATCATCAAGGGTAGTGGGAGGGATAGGGTAGAAGGAGAAAAAAGGAGGTTGGGAGCAAGAGATGCTAGGGGAGGAAGGGATAGGTGGAAATAATGGTGGGGAAGCTGAATGGGAAGTGAAGGATGATGTAAATTTACTTATGGAATCGATAAAGAAAGTGTTAAATTGGGTTGCTAAGTCCAAATCAGAGGCATCTGGATCAGGGCAGGGGTTTTCTTTATTGCCAGGGTTGAGAAGGTAGAAGATTCCATGCCAGAATTTTTGAGGGTTGGTGTTATGGTTGGTTTGGAGTATTGAGAAGTAGGCTTTGCGGTCTGAGATAATAAGTTTTTTTTTTTTACTTTGTTACGAAGTGTTTTAAATTAATTAAGGATGGTGATAGTTTTATTTTTGGAGTAGCGTTTCCAGGCTTTATCCCGGAATCGCATGGCTAATAAGGTATTTTTGGTTAGCCAAGGTACAGGATTGCTTCTTATGCATTTTGTTTTCAGAGGGGCAAAAGAGTCAAGCAAGTTGAGGAAAGTTGAGTTAAAGTAGGTAACATCATTTTCTAAGGGAAGGGTTTTTAGTGGGTTCCAGTTCATTTTTTTAGTGCATTTGAGAATGTGCTAGGATTAAAGTTTTTTAGACAGCAAGTGAAGGTGTAGGTATGAGTTTGTTGTATGGAGGAGGGAAGATGGTGGGCAAAAGTGGGGAAGTGGCCGGCTAATGGGTCGGGCAGAGTGCCACTATCAGAGATGTAATGTGGATGAAAAACTAGAATCCAGTCCAGAGTGCTTCCAGTAAGGAAGTTCTTGGATGGCATAGTTCTTGAGTTAATAAGCTGAGTGAAGTTGTATAAGTTTATATTAAGCGAGTTTGTAGGAGACTGAATGTAAGAGTGGTACAGGATATGTACGAGGGTAGTGTGACAGAGGTGAGGTCTGCGGTGGGAGTGATGGATGCGTTTAAGGTAGTGGTGGGATTACATCAAGGATCAGCTCTGAGCCCTTTCTTATTTGCAATGGTGATGGACAGGTTGACAGAAGAGATCAGACAGGAGTACCCATGGACTATGATGTTTGCAGATGACATTGTGATCTGTAGTGAGAGTAGGGGACAGGTGGAGGAGACCCTGGAGAGGTGGATATATGCTTTAGAGAGAAGAGGAATGAAGGTCAGCAGGACTAAGACAGAATATATGTGTGTGAATGAGAGGAAGGATAGAGGAATGGTGAGGATGCAGGGAATAGAGGTGGCAAAGGTGGGTGAGTTTAAGTACTTGGGATCAACAGTTCAGAGTAATGGTGAGTGTGGAAGAGAGGTGAAGAAGAGAGTACAGTCAGGATGGAGTGGGTGGAGAAGAGTGTCAGGAGTGATTTGTGACAGATGAGTACCAGTAACAGTGAAAGGGAAGATCTACAAGAGGGTATTGAGACCAGCTATGTTATATGGGTTGGAGACAGTGCCATTGACAAAAAGGCAGGAGTCAGAGCTTGATGTGGCAGAGTTGAAGATGTTAAGATTTGCACTGGGTGTGACGAGGATGGACAGGATTAGGAATAAGTATATTAGAGGGTCAGCCCAGGTTGGAAGGTTTGGAGACAAAGCCAGAGAGGCAAGATTACGTTGGTTTGGACATGTGCTGAGGAGGGATGCAGAGTAAAATGGGAAAAAGATGCTAAGGATGAAGCTGCCAGGTAACAGGAAAAGAGGAAGGCCTAGCTAAGGTTTATGGATGTGGTGAGAGAGGACATGCAGGTGGCTGGTGTGACAGAGCAAGATGCAGAGGACAGGAATAAATGGAAACAGTTGATCTGCTGTGGTGACCCCTAATGGGAGCAGCCAAAAGAAGAAGTAAGAGACTGAATTGCTGACCAGTTAATATTGACATCACCCTGGATTATAGTTTCATTAGTTATGTTGTTAGAGAACCAGGAGAATATATCTTCAAGTGTTGAGATATTGTCTCGAGGAGGGATATAAAGGGAGACTATGCATATAAGTGTATGTTTATTTATATGAAGCATACATAGGAATTTGCAGAAGGGGTCCCCATCACTACCCCTTTGACCTGCAACAAATATTTATTCTCAAATAAAAACACATTTCTGCTTAATATTAAATTTAACAGAAGAGTATATCTCAGAATTGTATCATTAGGGACACCCTTGGTAGTCAGGTACAACCTAATGTAATCTAAGCTGGCCTCATCTGGAATGGCTGTAAATAAAGTTTTAATATCAAGAGTAACAAACAAAACAGTAGGTTTATAGCCATCAGAGTGTGCATATAGAGACAAGCATTCTAAAAAATGTGTGTCCCTCATTATGGTAGCTCTTTTATCCATTAACTCTCTAAGATGTTTCTCAACATATATAGAAAGGGGCTCAGTCAGCCAGCCATTGCTAGAAACTATGGGTCTAAGTGGGGGGTCAATACTATCCTTGTGCACATTGGGAAGACCCCTGATGGTAGGTATGCATGGAGTGTCTACTAAAAAATACCTATACACATCACCATCAATGACATTACTCATTAATAAATCATACAGGTCACTATGAACATTTTGTATTAACTTGTTAAGCTGGTCACAAGTCAGAGGTCGATAGGTGGAATCATCATTAAGTAAAAACATCATCTTATCTATATAACACATTCTGTCTAAAACAACGACAGCACCTTCTTTATCAGCTTGTCTAATAATAATCTCTGAATTATTCTGCAAACTACATAAGGCTTCAAATTCAGATCTAGTTAAATTATAAAAATTGTGTCTTTTATCATTATGAACAGTGTCATAAAGTGCCAAGAGTTCTCTCTCACAGGCTTTATCGAACGCCTCTAGCAGAGGATGAATAGTTTCATAGGTTCATAGTTTAGTATTAAGCTAACTGCCCTTGCAAGCCATTTTAAGCCTAGCCAATCATCCCTTGTGAGACCCAAACCCTGCACCTTGTGTTTGCAAGCTTAGCCATTAAGCCACCCTCCCAACCACCCCATCTGGGTCACCTAAATAAACAGGGTTTCACATCATTATTGCCACTATACACTAACCTTAGGGCAACATTTCTAACAAACTATTTAATGTCCAAAATAAGGTCGGCTACATCAGTATTCCTCAATGGGTAAATGAAAGACTCTTATTAAATAGGAATCTTTCAGCTTCTGTGAGTACATACTTAGAAATATATTTAGAAATTTAGAATTTTTTTGTAGGAAAAAACAATAGAACATTGCGTGAGAGAGTGAGGGAACATCTTTATGCAATAGACAAGGAGGATGAGACAAATGCACTAGCACAACACGTTTTGAATCATGACCTCTCCCATAAGTTTAAATTTTTAGTTCTAGAACTAGCCACAAGAGCCTTCATCTAGGGAATTTTAAAAACCACACAGAACAGTTGGAGATTAGGTGGAACATTAGATTGCAAGCAGACAAGGGGATTGGGCTCAATGACAGGGTCTCACTAAAGCCATTTTTACTTGACAGACCACTAAAACATTGAAATTGCATTTTTGTGCATTTTTAGTGATGTATTCTGTGAAGTTTTAGGTTTTTATTTTTTTGATTTGTGAGTGAAAAATTTTAAACATGATTTCAAATGAGATATTTATATTCATTTTTGGTTTTATAAAGTTCATGGGAATATTTATTTAATGGTTAATGGATGGAGCAATGTCATTGACTACATTACTGTTTAAATAGGGCAACTGTTCAACTGTTTAAATGTCTGATGAAGCTTTCATTTACTGAATGTGAACATTTTGTTGTTTTTACTCTTGGATACATTAAAATTTTGTCTGTTCCAATCTGTGGTGTCATCTCTGGAGTTTGTTTTGTATTCTCCTTTGTTTTGTTCTCTGAGAGGTGCTTTGTCCTCGAGCTGCCTTTCATTCAGTTCAGTTTTATTTTGGTTTGTTAGCACTGGGGATGCATAGAGTAAAGTAGATAGGAGATGGGTTCTGGCTATTGCAACCCTTGAGTCTGAGGTTAGCTACCTTTGGCTGTGATAGAGGGTCCCTATTTTTTTTCTGTACCTTAGATACAGTTAGAGATAAATGTTTGTTAAATTTTAGTTGCTGGTCGATAGAAAGTCATAGTAATTTGGCCTCTGGGACTGGGGAGATGAGGGTTTTGTTGGCTAAGACTATGGAGAAGATAAGGTCATCAGACTTTATTAGCAGGAATAGCATACATTGTGTTTTCTTTGGGTTTAGTATTAGTTGTGCATTGTTTAGCCAATTTTCTATGTCTGTGAAGACTTCCTGTGGTTTTTGTTGGAAGAGTTGTAGATTAGATGCTGAGCAGATCAGGGTTCTATCATCAACATATTGGATTATTTCTGCTATTGTGGTTGCTAGGTGGATTTGGTTAGTAAAGATGTTAAAGAGGAAGGGACCGAGAACTGAGCCTTGGGTGTGACAAAGAGAGAGAGGGATAGGGAGTTGAACCATTTGACAGACTGAAGCCGGTTATTTAGGTTATTTAGGTAACTACTGAACCAAAGTAGGGAGGGGCTGTTGATGTTGAGTTCTGAGAGGTAGTTTAAGAGTTTATCATGGGAGACAGTATCAAATGCTTTTGATAAGTCTATAAAGCTAGCAGAGACTAGAATGCCTTGGTTCCTGTAGGTGTTAATGGTGTTGGTGAAGTTAATTAGGGCAGTGGTGGTGCTATGTGATGGATGGAAACCGTGCTGAGTATTAGACAGTAGGTTGTTACAGAGAAGGTAGGTGAGGAGTTTGTGGTGAATACACCTTTCCAGGATCTTTGATAGGTGTGAGAGGATTGTGATAGGTCAGTAGTTGGAGAGGTCAGAGGCGAAGCTGACTTTGTGAAGGGGAATGATTAATAAGATTTTCCATAAGGATGGGACAGTGTTTTTAGTGACTGATCTATTTATTCACAATGAGATAGAGTAAGCTATGGCCTTGGATGCTTACTATGGCCTTGGATGCTAACTGTAGGTATTTGCTGGGAAGGTTGTCAGCAGCGAGGGTAGTTGGTTTGAGTTTAGCTAAGAGTATTTAGACTGTTGATACTGGTACTGGTTTGAGTGAAAAGGGGGTGGAGTTTGTTTGGGTTTTAGGGGTTGTGGGGGGATGCTGGTATTGGTGTCATTAATGAGTTTAAGTATAGAGGAGGTAAAATAATTATTGAAACTGGTAGCTATGTCTAAGTTTATAACCTCTATATTTGGTGGGGGTGTAGTGTTTTTTTTTCCAGGCTGGAGGAATTTGTTCACTGCTGCCCAGAATTTTAGAGGGTTGTTGTTATGTTTCTTTTGTAGGGAGATGTAGTGCTTCTGTTTGTCTAACTTAATTTGTTTTTTTTTTTTTTGCTTTGTTCCTGAGTTCATGAAAGGCTTTTTAGTTGTGGATGTTTTGTATTGGCACCAGATTCTCCAGGCTTTATCCATGTCTTTGAGTAAGGCCCAAGTGGTTTGCTGTAGCCAGAGGGCAGGGTTGCTATGAATTATAATTGTCCTGATTTTGGCTAAATGGTTGAGGGTATTTAGAAATGTGGTGTTGAAGTATTCAACAGATTTGGCTAGAGGGAGTGTTTTGATGGGTGACCAATTGCAGAATTTTAAGGCTTCCAAAAAATGTTCTGTGGGGAAGCTTTTTGGGAGTGGGTTTGTAGCAGGGTGGGAGGGTTGCTAGGTTCGAGTTTATGTCAAAGCATAAATGTGGGATTGTGGTCACTAAGACAGTTGGGTAGTGTTCCACATTGTTGGATGGTGTTGGGCTAGTTGGTGAGGATCCAGTCTAATATGGATTCCCTTTTTGTGGATTTGTTGATTTGTGTAGGTGATTGAATGACTTGGGTGAAGTTATATAGGTTAATATTGTCAGTGGGTGTTAGAGAGTTGATTGAGTTCCAGTCAATATTAACACTGCCTAGTAATAGTGTTGCTTGGGGAAGGGTGTGGGAAGCCCAGAGTAGTATTGACTCTTGGGTGGGCAGGTTGTCACCTGTGGGTATGTAGACCCCGAGTAGGTTTATTTGTTTGTGTTGATTTAGGAGGAGTTTGGCAAATAAAGTTTCTGCATTTTTGAGGTTGGGCATTCTTTTTGTAGGGGCTGGAGGTTTAGGTTGGCTTTGTAGAGTAGAGCAAAACCGGCACCTTTTTTGTGTGCTCTATCTGCCCTCAAGATGTTATATCCAGGTAGCATTATGGAGTTATCCTTGATATGAGACTTAAGCCATGTTTCTGTAAGAAGAATAATATCGGGGTTATAAAGTGAGACAGTGGAGTGCAGTTCTTCTATTTTGTTCATAATGCTGCGAGTGTTCAGGTTGAGTATTAACAGGTCGGAGGGTTCATGTTTAAATGGGTGGTTGGAGTTGAGTGTGTTAATAGAAATTGCTGTTGGGCCTTGGTTGGGGTGGATATCACCTCCAAGTAGTAACTGGGCAGCTATGTTGGTAATAGTTTTGAGATACAGTTTTATAAGGGAGGGGTATATAAGACTTGGCTGTCTTTTCATTTTTTTATCAATATTTCAGGAATTTTACTTGCCCTTGTTTCCATGTAGATTGCTGTACATGGAAAATTTCCTAGCACACTGAGGAAACATACACGGAATATACATGGTTTCATAATAGGTTGTTGGATCACTCAATCATGTTGATTTGCTTCATTAGCATATATTTCAGCTACTTATGCTGGAATTTGCTTTCTACGAAAGCTTCCGTATTTGCGCATGAGTGTGTGTTACTGTGCTCTGCTACACGGAGCTTACTGAATCTAAAACTTGCTACATCCATGTACACATCACTTTGCAATACACACACAGGAAAAATATCATGTAAGCTTTACTGAATTCCCACCATAGGTGCTGGAAGCTGTTGAAGACTGGGAAAGTGGAGGGTGAGAGGGGCACTTAGTAATCTAAAAAGGGCAATTTTTTAAAAATAATTTACTACCACAACATAGGTTCACTTAGAGGACATTTTAAGCTTAGCCAGTTTCTCTTTTGATGCTTGAATTAACATTTCTTGATTGGTCTTACCTAACCCATGGCTGATAATTGTACATTAGCCATAGTGAGAATAACTGTGATCATACCATAGATAATTTGAGGGGACCCATGTAAGGGATGCAACATTTAGGAACTGCATCTAGCCATTAGTGGCATGAGGGGCAAACCTGAAGTATATTTTCTATTACCCATACTTAGATCCAAGTTGCATTTGAATATGGACAGGGATGAGCTATGTACTTGAAATGGATAGTCTGTAATCCCCTGCCGCACCACCAGCAGCCCCCTCCCCAGCCACTCCAGTGTTCCATTACTTGGCTATTTCTCCTCAGTTACCATAAACACTGATTAAACCTGTCAACATCCATACTGTTTTCTTATTTATTTCTACAATGATTACAGAAATTGAAATAAAATAGCACAAACAATAAGCCATTTGCTAAACAAACACTACAGTCTCACAATGAAAACAAACTTAGCATGAGCAGTAAACTTCTCTGCCCTTGAAACTCACATTCATTGAAAGGGCATGAAAACCCACATTCATTTTGCATTTGGCCAGTGGAGGACTATGCTTAGTTCTGTGTTTTTTCAAATCATAGGCTCCTTACACATTTTAGGGCCATGCATACATATATGCATTCTTTGATTCACCTTCCGGATTGTATTAAATTATATTCCTTGTATAATACAGCACCACTTGTTAGAATGCATTTTAAATTTGTAGTTTTGAACAGTCTTCTAGTAAGCAATGAAACTAAATGTATGAACCTATAATGACAAAACTACCAATTTCAGAAAATTTGAACCATAAAAGGCCACTCAAGCCTCTGTCTTCACAATACACCAATATCAGTAAATATTCAAAATCTCTGCAGAAGTAAAGTCATCTAAATAATTCCACTTTAAAGGGAGCTGTAACTAATGAAGAGGTTGCTGCTAGCAAACAACTTTATATTTCATTGTTTCATCTACAAATAAAGTGTCTGTTGCCCTTGAAGAATAAATTGCCTATGTTACATTAAAAAATAATATGCTAGTAATATTGCAATAGGGAATGGATGGCAAAACTGATAACAGGTTCATAGTTACTAGGTAACTCCTCCAGAGAAGGACATTCACAGGACTACAGTATCCACTCCCTTTAAAGTGCAACACAGTACAGTATTAGTGATCCATCTGCATGTGGTGGGAGTAGAACCCACAGCTTTCTGCATCAAAAGCACATATACTACCTGCTGTGCTACTAAGAATGCAAGCCAACATTGCACAAGCAGCACTAAACTTCTTGTCCTCTAAAGATGTCAGCTGCTTGTAAAATCCTCACCTAACTCATTGAATCATGAGTGGTGGTATGGGTAGAGACTTTAGGCTCTGGTTCTTTGTACATAAGGTACAGGGTTTGAGCCTGAGTAACAGTAATGACCAGATATACCTAACTAGGACATTTTCACACACACAATCCCCAGCACTCATGTGATTTCACATGCCTAAGTATATGGGTGTAAGATGCAGATGCCGAGTTTTCTACTGACACAGGGGTTAGACAAGATGGTCTTGTAAAAGAAGTATGGGGGGCACACCCTTGGTTCCCACTCTCATGATTGCCTATTCAGCACCTTAGCCTAGTAAAAGAAGATTACATAAAGGTTTGTCATAAATAGGAAATCATGACCATGAATCCAATCAGTTTTATAAACATAATTCCTTCAGTTAGATTAATCATTCCCTTGCTTACATTTTTTGCCAGCACAATGTGCAGTTTTCTGCTAGAAAATCCTTGATTTATACCATTTAGGTAGCCCTAGCTTCCCACATGAGATGGTAAAATGAAGGGAATTTTATCAGCAAGGTCATATGTGGCATGAGAAAAGCAAACACTAAACTTATCTAATGGTTACTGTATGTCCACAAAGTTAGGCATCCAGCCACTGCTCTGCTGTATTTATCTGTACAATCCAAGGAATCTGTTGCATTCTGCTTGTGACAGACATGCACTGGCCCAGTAATCAAGGAGCTTCTATTCTCACCACTAGCACCAGTGAGGGGCATGCACATTGACAAAGATAACAAGTACACACACAGTAAAGTACAATTTCCATTAAGAGCACACTGAGATCACAGTCAGTCTGGAGCTGGTTTCTCCCTTTCTCTCCCGATCCCCAATAAGACTCCCCACTGACACAGCTATAGAGTGGGGTTCTTAGCCAGGGTTCCAAGCCAAGTCCTCCCAGCACTCACTCTGTCCAGCCAGTGCTTCATGTCCCTGCCCAAGTATTGAGATATGATTTATATACAAACACACAGACACTCCTGGGGAAGGCTGGCACAGGCTCACCAGGTATGCTCCTTATAACCAGGCTATAAGGTAGTAATCCACTGCCACCAGAACCCCTACTTATCAGCTACTATAAAGCCCTTCCCAAAGGGTGACCAATTTCGCTGTGTAATAATAATGTTATCCAATTAGTAAGCGTGACCAGAACTTTTAAGGCTATTGGAGTGGCTTAGTACAGTGTCATTAAATACATGCAAGTACTCTAGAGCTTAAATTGTCTCTACTCAAAACAGCCACAGTTGAAAGGTTTAAAAATATTTAATAATAAATAATAAGAAACACAAGACAAATCTCCTCAATTCAACACAGTGTTAGTCAAGAGTTCAGACACAGGGATGTTAAAACAATACTTTAGGATAGTCTGACATAAAAATAGAAAACAGCTAGTCTAATCTTACTATTTTCTATCTATTCCTAAGAGAAATACTAAGTTCTAAATAACTTACATATAGAGAAAAGGCAGAGTGCTAGAGATGTCAGTTCTGAAGACAAATGCAAAATACTATCTCTTTCTCTCTGAGATCTCTTAAATTGATAATACATCACTGCTGACTCATTTTAGATCACACCAATCTTGACACTTCTTTGGGTCCCAGGATAACAGAAACTCAAACATTACATTTCTTGCTAAGCTTGCACCTGACCAGAAAGATACAACAATAAAAGACATAATACATTTAAAATCTAGCAATTAACTCTTGTCCCAAGACAATAGAAAGAATTCCTTCATCCAGACATCCTGTCTCCAGGCTTGGAGAACAAGAAGTCATAAATACTTTACTTAATCAGCTTTCTTCCAGCAGTGTGCGCTGTGGTTACATTTTTTAAGTTCAGAACATATAACACAGTTTTTCTTACATTTAGTTTTCTTACATTTGTAAAACAGCCTGTGGATTATAGTAATATTTACAATGACATAAAATTATCAAAACGATTCTATGTAGCTGGGCTAGCAGCCTTTCAGTTTTTCACATTTCTCCCCCCAAGAGAACTCAAGCTAGTTTTTCAAGTGACCCTTGAGAAACGTTCCTTGAGAGGGTTAGATCTATCTGGGTATACATACCCCATTCTTGTCTTGACAGCCCATCTGCATTGGCATTGCTAATCCCACTGCGCAGCTGCACTGACATATCATATGCTTGCAACCCTAGGCTACATCTTAGCAACTTGACATTTTGCTGGCTGGCTCAGTGTAACCATGTTAGCGGTTTGTGATCTGTAACTGCAGTGATTTTTTTCCATATAGATAAGGCTGACATTTCTGCTGTGCTCACACTATGCCTAGAAATTCCTTTTCTACAGTTGCATAGCATTCCTCCTTGAGTTGGAGCCTACTACTGAGATAAACCACTGGGTGCTCTTCTACCTCTGAAGAAATCTGGCTAAGTACAACCCCCACCCCATGGTTTAAAGCATCCACCTGCACAACAAATTATTTGCTGTAATCTGGACTGGCTAACAGAGGGGGTCCCCCCAAAGCTTTTTTAAGCTTCTGGAATGCCTGCTCACATGCTGTAGTCCACACTACCGTACCTGGCGTGTTTTACCTTGTCAGATCTGTGAGGGGAGCAGCTATGGTACTATAACTGGGGCCAAACTTTCTGTAGTACACAGCTGTCCTTAAGAATACCCTCACCTTCTTTTTGGTAGCAGGTGCAGGCCATGCCTGAATGGCTTCCACTTTGACAGGTTCTGTCCTGATCTTACCACTCTCCACCCTATGTCCCAGGTAGGAGACCTGCACTATATCCACCTGACATTTGCTAGGCTTAATGGTCAACACTGCCCTATGTAGTCTGCCCAGCACCTCCCTGACATGTTGAAGGTGCTTTTACCAAGAATGGTTGTAGATGGCAATATTATCTATGTAAGCAAGGGCAAACCCTCCTGTCCCTGCTAGAATATGATCTATCAGCCTCTGGAAAGTTGCTGGGGCATTTTTTATCCCAAAGGGCATTTTGTGAACTCATACAAGACAAAAGGCATCACAAAGGCTGACCTCTTTCTAGCACTAAGAGTCAAGGTCACCTGCCAGTAACCCTTGGTAAGATCAATGGTGGTAAGATACTTATCCCCACCCAGCACATCTAGAGTTTCATCTGTCCTAGTCATGGGGTAAGCATCTGACTCTGTGTGACTATTTAATTTCCTGTAGTTTACACAGAACCTGGTGCTACCATCTTTCTTTGGCATCAGCACCACTGGGGAGGCCCAGGGACTGTTGGATTCTTGAATTACCCCTAGTTCCAACATTTCCTGTGTCTCCTCCCTCAAAGTCTGTTTGACTCTGTCACCCACCCTGTAAGCAGCCTGCCTAATAGACCTTTGGGGTCCTGTATCCACCTGGTGCTGCACCAGGTGGGTGCACCCTGGTTTGCCAGCGAACATGTCTCCAAACTCCTGTAACACTGCTCAAATTTCTCGAACCTTGGTAGGTGATAGCTGCTGGGACATTGTACCCCTTCCACTCAGGTATCAGTCTGAGCCTCACTTAGGAGATCAATCACCAGATTGCACTCAGACTCATCCTGTAATCCACTGCAAATATTGAGCACAAGGGCCTCCCTATCATGATAAGTTATCATTATGTTAACATGGCACAATTTGTGCTCCTGCCTCCTGCCTAGTAGTTCTACCAGGTAGTTAACATCACTTAGCTTTCTTACCACCTTGTAGGGTCTCTCCCAAGCTGCTTGCAGCTTGTTGTGTCTGACAGCAATGAGAACCATTATCTGCTGCCCTACAGCATACTCTATCTCGAGCATTACTGTCATACTAGACCTTTTTCTGCGGTTGGACTTCTGCCAGGTTCTCCTGGAACAAGCCCATGAGTTCCCTGAGCCTTGGCCTGAGGTTTAGGACATATGCCACAACAGACTCATTTTGGGATTCATACTCACCTTCCCACTCATCACAAATTAACAATCAAGAACAACATTTCCAACATGAAAATATCAGTCACAAATAAATTAAAGGTTATGCTACTAAACACTAAGAGTTTAAATCAAAAACTGTGCAGTCACAGAAACTTGGTTCAGGGCCATAGAATAGAATTGTAAGACTACAATGCCTTCTACACTTTCTGACTGCAAAATGAATGTGTGAGAACCCAAGGAGGAGTATCTATCTTCATCAAAGATAAATACACCTCTAGACTGGTTATACAGGAAAACTCCAAGGAGTTACTCCAAGTTCAACTAACAATGGGTAAGACCTCACTTCAAGTCATTGTTAGCTATAGGCCACCTTCAATAAATCAAGATACCCACGCTGCTTATTTGGACCTACTTGAGTCAATCAAATTACAACCATACACTCTAGTCACGTACAATTTTAACTATCCCTCCATTTACTGGGAAACGTATGCGAGTACCAAAACACTCACACAAAAGTTTCTGGACTTTGTTAACAGTAATGCCCAAGAACAAATAGCATACAACCCCACAAGGGGCTCAAATATTCTCGACCTGGTCCTCACCAACATGGGTGACCATTGCACCACCACAAGTATAGGACCAGCACTGGCTAAATCTGATCACAAATGAGTTACATTTGAAGATGCTATAACAAGTGAACCCCTCTTAGCTGAAACCAGTCTAAAAAATTTCACCAAAGCTAATTATACCCTCCTAAGGGATGGCATAAGTAAGTTCCAAGCTCCTGTTATCACAGATGGTATGGACAACTATACTAAGGTATACACACATGCCCTGCACAAACACACAAACACATTGACACAGCTGTACCTGATAGGATCAAAACAAGAATCTTCAAGAAAAAAACAAGCCTCCCTGGTGGACACCTAGCATTAATAGGTTATACAACAAGATGATGAAGTTGCTGTCTAAGAATAAAAAAGAGAGGTCCCAGCACTGTAAGAACACCCTTCCCTGCTTGAAAAAAAAATAAGACAACTTGTAAAATCATCTAAGAGCAACTTCAAAAAAATTAGCAGCCATAGCTAAGGATAACCATAAGTCATTCTTCAGCTATATCCATAACCTAAAAGGTAAGACCCAGATGTGTGCTGAACTAGCTGTGGATGACGTTACAAACATTGACCCTGCAAAAATGGAAAACCTATTAGCCAACAGGTTTGGTGAATATTTCACCCCCCGTCCCCTCCAAACATTCCAGAAAGCATTCCCTCTACATCTTCCCCACCTTGCATCTCCAAAGATCAAGTCACTAGTGCTCTCTCCAAGGTCAAAACACAGCCTCTATGGGACTGGATGGTATCCCAGTTTGTGCTTTAAAATGGTCAAAACATGAGCTAGCAACTCCATTAGGTACTACTCAACCACAGCCTGAGTACTGGTTTTGTCCCTTCTGAATAGAAAACAGCAACTGTCATCCCCCTTCATAAAGGGGGTAAAGTAACTGACCCTGGGAGCTGCAGACCCATAAGCTTAACCAGCCTTTTATCTGTAAGGCCATGGAATGAACCATCATGGACCTTATAATTAAGGATATAGATGATCTCCAAATTCTGGATCCGAAACAATTTGGTTTTGTCAGAGGCAGGTCATTCCTTTTAAACTTAGTGGACTTTTTCGAAAATGTCAGCAGAGCTAGAGACAAAGGTAAATGTGTGCATACAGCCTACCTTGACTTAGCCAAGACCTTCAACACAATCTCACACCTGGGCATCATTGATAAACTCTCCCGGTTGAATATCAACCCTTATATCATCAGGTGGGTTGCTAACTGTCTCACAGACAGATCACACTCAGTCAAAGTTGGGGACCTTACCTCATCCAGCATACCTATCACTATTAGTGTTCTACAGGGGTCAGGGTTCAGCTGCCTGTTGTTTGGAATGTACTTCTTCGAAGTTCACGCCAAAACAGAGAGGCTATGGCTGACTAACTTTGCTTACAAATGCAAATTAGGTGCAATCATTGAATCCCCAAACAATGTCAATATACTTCAAAAGGGACTTACACAAACCAATGATTGGTACCAAAGCCATGGACTCAAACTCAGTGGTAAAAAATGCATTACCACCCCCTTTAGTAAAAACTGTATCACTGCAGACTATCATATAAATAATAATACCCTAAGTAACAATTCAATAGTGAGAGACTTGGAAACACAAGTTGACTGTCGCTTAAACTTTGACCACCATGTGGCTACTGTGATAAGGAAGACATTTTACATTGTATACCTCATTCACAAAGGCATTGCCTCAAGAGGAAAAGAACTCATAACACTCCTGTACTCGACCCTCATCAGGCCAATAATTGAGTACAATGCTCCCTTTGTTATGTACCTTACCAGGCACCTGCAGTAACTTGAGAGACCTCAGAGATTTCTAACCAAGAAAATTCATGGTCTCCAGAACATGTCATACATTAACAGAGTGAAGTCACTGTCACTGTAGTCAGTAGTTTGCAGTCCACTTGGAGGAGACTTGGGCCTGGCTTACAAAGCAATCTCAGATCCAAACCTAATGGAAATACTGCACATCTGCAAGTCAAATTAGATAAGGGTCACCTGCTTCTGGAACCTTAACCTGGTCTGCAACATAAACAGGACCTGCTAGAGAGATATGTCTCGCAGAGGCTGCCACTCCTCTGGAATAGGCTAAAAGTTCACACTAAATAAAGCCCTCAGTTACGCTATTTAAGTGTAGAATGGATGAATGGATGAGAAACCATAAATTATTGTTGGGGATTTCACCTATGACCCTCCTAGATATGGACAGTCACTGCTAACTAAGAGCTCAAGTTTAGACAAGATTGTTTATATGGGGTTTCTCTAGTATTATATTGGGTACACATGACTAAGCTTATAAGGACCTTTGGGTCAATAACCACCAATGAACCCATGTAAGGTCCTAATTTTGGCATTAATGCTATCAAGCAATTCCATGAAAAGTAAGTTGTTTTTCGTAGCAAGAGTAAACCCAGCAACTGTATGATGGAGAAAGGCTGGTAAGGACATTTTTTTTCACAGTAGCTCTTAATTCAAAATTTTTTGTTCTCTCTGTCAGGATTTCCCTTTTATACTTGCTAATATGAATACATTTCTCAAACATTTTGGGACATGGTTCAGACTGTAATGAGTTTAACAGTGGCCAAACCCTAGCCACAGCTGTGTTGCCAAAATATATAATCTGTGGAAAAATGCATTAGATGCTTATTGGAAACATGGTGAAAGGAAAAGAAAAGAACATTCCTTTCACATATTTGCACTCATGATCCCTGCAGACCATCTGTTCAATCAATGAGAGTCTTTAAAATTTTTTCCCTAATTAGGATACAGACAAATATGATTTTTCTTATGACCATACAATTCTCTGGCACAGTCGCAAGTTAGAAGGCAGTGGAGCATTGGTTGGGGATCTCATCCATTTTCATGAGTGTTACCGTAACCCCATCATTTTTGAAAGTAGATATTTCTTTCCATTTCTGTGCTACAGTGGGCATTGTAGATAGACTGCACTTTCTCAAAATATACCCCTTACTATCATTCCTGGGATAAGTGAGCAGGAACTACTTTGTTATTCCTTTCCCTCTCCATCTGTCTGCTCCAGCAGTGAAGCTGTTAACTGAACCCTGATTGGCTGGTCCATAGTCTGGACTTTATCTATATGTGCGATGGAGGTGGCAAGTAGAATGATCTTGCTAAAGGTAATAAGACAGGCTGGTAGCTGAAGTGACATTGTAAAACTGAAATATATTGAAAAATTAAAAAAAAAAAAAGCTTTCTGTTGGATTTCAGATTAATGCTATCAGTGGCTTATGGTAATGAGCAAACAAATCCACAGGTTATTTGATCTATGAATACCATCAAGAAGTTTAGCCACATCACTAATTTCTGGTGAGATCAAACAGTATCATCCATTAATTACATGTTCTACACATATTTCAGGGGAAACTTTGTGATTCTAGAAATGTACAGTACATTGGTTTTAGCACCTATCACTCATTTGGTGGTATCAAAGTGACAGATAGTATAGGTTTAGATCTCTTGAACAGGATATTTATTTTACTATTGGTTCTGTTAGAGCAAACGAGCTTAAAGAGTTCTGGGTTGTTTGTGACAGGGAAGGCTAAGCAGAGATGATCCCACAGATAAATGTTTTGCCAGAAATTTTAGACTTGTAGACCATGTTGCATTTTTCGGCAGGTTAAAACACTCACACAGTGGGGTTCATAAATATAATACTCAAATGAATAGGGAAGGTATATAATAATAACAAAGAAAATGCCATGACACTTTTACAAACAAGGGCAAACTGTCCAAGATATCATGACACTTAAATAAATACCTGCAGTAGTTAAACAAATGAGGTTCTGCATTATCATAACAAATGCGTGAGTTGGAATCATATCCTGCAATACAGACAAATATTTATGGCTGTCTGACTGTAGAATACTGCAACAATACAGAAATAATGTTGATCAGCTATCCGGTGTAGTTCCTTTTTTGATTTTTTATTATATTAGCAGGATCATAAACAAGCTTTCCCTATCTGTAATCCATTTCTTGCTTTACATATCCAGTTTTTATCAAAATTTGTCTTCTGATGTTTTGAACACACCACAGAATTTAATAAAATCTGTGTAGACATACTGTAGACCCTACTCAGAATGGTACCATGTCTATGTACTTGGCTCCCCCTTGGCAGTGTGACATGTATACTAATCATGGCACATGGCTGAGGGTGAGCCAAGGGATATGGTTATTTGATCAGTGTAGGAGTGTAGTGTTAAACCATGTCCACAGATGGGTGAGTCACTCCCTGCACTGTCCAATTGCAGTATATCATTTTTTTTTTAATTCAAAAAACATCTTTGTGCGGCACTGCGTGATGGGGAGCAATGCTAAACATTGCTAAGACACCTGATAGACATCTAAAAATAGAAACCGGAAGTATTTAATTATTTACTTAATTGTCATATTTTAGCGTAGCTGAGCGGGTTTGCATGGCACAGCGTAGTGCTCATCAGTGCTTATACATAGCTCAAAGGTATATGGAAAGCAGAATTTCACATATCCACAGAGCCAAAGGGATAGAGCTATGGCCTCATAAGCAGTAGGTGGAGGGTCTGAATACATGGAAGGGAAAATAAGCATTTAGATTTGACATAAAAATTATACCAATTTTATTTAAATTCTGGTCTGCTGCACTCTGCTAAGCTCTGCTAAGATCTCCTAAGCCCTGCTAAGCACTGCATAAACACAATGATGGATGAAAATGTTTATGCACTACTCGGTTCTGCTTAGCTGCTTTGCACACCACTAATCACTGCTAAGCATATGGGTCTTTGGGTTATCGCATTGCTCAGCTAAGCTGTGCTGGTTTGAGCACTAAGTAATGTGCCACATTTTTAAATATTGCCCAGTGGTGTGTAAGGGTGGGAAAACAGGCTATATTAAGCCCAATAGGTGGGAATACAGCAAAATATGTTGGAGTTCTGACTGTGTAGTGACTATGACAGGCATTGGAGAGGGTGCACACTTACGCGCACAGTGTTGGGGCATTCAGGAGTCCAGGGTCATGGTTGGACTCCTGGTAAAAAAAAAAAAAACATGGGGACTGGCTGCTGCAGGGACGGTTCCAGGGCTCAGTGTGCTAGGTGGAGGACTGGGACCAGCTGGCACATGAACCCACCAGTGTGACAGGTATCCCCCATCACAGGTAAGCAGGTTCATCACCAAAATGATGACCTGAAGCATCAAAAGGGGATCTTTTGGACACCTGGGTCCTAGAAGCTCGGGCAGGGAATTCCCCACAAGTTTGTAAGTAATCTTACCTTAGTCTGAACAATATCTAAACTGAATGTCTGCTAAACTGGTATGCATAATGGTGAGTTTCTCTCCTAACAGCTGGAGAGGAGAGAGCTCGCAATATTGAGGTGCATGCCGGGCACTTGGCCAGGCTGCACTGTGAGTGTGGTGAGCACAGATATATTATGCTAACTATAGTCAAATAAGCAAGAAATAATAAAACATTAACTGCAATTAGGTATATACAGTAAAGATTATACTGCAATGAATGTAGACTTAGAGCTGTACTGCAATACATAAATACTGCCAACTGTAGTGCAATAAGCAGGGAAGAGTAAAGCATTAACTGTAAGAAAATATTTACAATAAAGTTTCCAGTGCAATACATATATAATTACAGCTGTATTGCAACACCTGCAAAATCACAACTGTTGTGCAATAAAAACTCAAAAATATTCCAGGAACTGCATGAAGGTATTTCCAATAAAGTCTGTTATGCAATAAGTGTGGAAGTAGAATCGTCCTGCAAGAAATTAATTGTGACAACTGTTCTGCCATAACACATCCATCAATACCAATAATACCAAGGTAAATTGTGTAGATCAGGAATGTCTTGTTTTAACCATTGCAGTTCAGCTATTTGTATTGAGGCTGTAAGTTAAGGTGCTGTAGTCAAGTATAACAGTGCACTAGCTGTAGACTGCAAATACAATGGCTGCCAAATGAATTAACACATATAGTACAAGTCAAGGCTGAGCATATGCCCCTATTGTTCACATAATGCTCTGTCATCCACAAACAGCAGGTAAGCAAGGTATATGGGTGAGGTAGCCCACTCCATGATCTGATATTGTTTGCTGACTCCACAGATATTTAAACCCACTAACAATATATTGTGTACACCTGCAGTCTATATGGTAATGTATAGGTTACCTACTATCTCTGTCATGCTCGTACTTCATGCATGTGTGCTCTACTGTCACTGCAGGCTAGTATAAAACTGAAGTAGTACTGCCAGGTCATATTTTGTTTCTAGGTAAGCTGTAGGCAAATAGCAGTCAATTAGTAAACAGCAGTGACTCAGTTGCTCAGTTTGTTAAATGCACTGTATAAAGTACATTTTGGCGCACACAGACCAGGGTTCAAATCCAGTGCTAGGTTTCACTACATAATGCTCACAGCTTCTCTTTCCACAGGAACTACAAGAAAATGGATGAGGTGGCCCATGTTATCAATAAATAATTGTGTGTTTAGATGTCAAAGACTGTTTGAATCATTAATAAAAATGTGAAAAAAACAGCATAAAATAAAGGAAATAAATACTGTAATAATAAAATAAAGTGAAATATGTAACGTGTATTCTTGGTATGGCTGTATGCCTGGAGTGTCTGTAAAAATGTTGCTGCTGCCAATTCATACATGCCATGCAGATGTCCTTTGCAGTCACTGCTATTGGGTTCTATTCCCATGCTTGCCAAGCAAGGCATGATAGCTGTTTAGTTTCTGTACTGTACACATACATGTCTAACCAGTGTCATGCTGTCACAAAATGTAATTAGTATTGCGTAATTGCTCTGTCACAGGTTTATCATCAACATGATTACCTAAATAGCAGAGTGTCAATACATCAGCCCACAGTACATCTTGGTAGTTATACAGGTCCACCTGATGTGCACATGTTCTATGTAGTTATGTGCCTGCAGTTGTTACTGACTGGCTCATACTGTCCCATGTGGATTGCTTGAGAGGTATGTACATGCTACAGCAGCTATAGGAAACTTTTACACATAAAGAAAGGACAGACCTGTAGACTGGATGGTAGTGCTGATGTCAAGTATATAGCCAAAAATCATACTAATGCCCCATTTTCTCTCTGTCTTCCCACCACTTAACTTCATTTATTTATTATTGTTATTCATTAGTTATGGTTCACTATTAACATATGTTATTACATTAAACTGTATTTTGGGGCATGTGTTTTTATTATGTATTATAATGGTTGTATATTAACATACTGTATCTTGTTGAATTACCTATTTTGTTGGCCTTATGCCATAACTGTTACAGGCATGCTGTTATTAAACTGATTGTTCTCTTATTTATTGTTGTGTTTCACAAAATATGAGCTGTTATGTACTTGGGTTATTTCCACTGTTCCGGCATGCTGTTATTACTACTGTTATTACTAACAATATGTTTTGTTCATAACTAACCTATATTTATTGCTATACTTCCATCGCAACAGCATGTCAGGGTAGGCCAGTTCCTGGTGATCAGCCTATCCTACCTCAACTGGCAGTGGCACCGGGTCCTGGCATGTCTGGAATCCAGGCCGGTGGTGGCCCCTCTGCTTCCCCTGCATTAGCCTGAGGCATCATGGGAACTGCCTCAGGGGACAGGGCTTAGCCTCCCCCCTGGTAGTGGTGGCGGAGGTGTGGTAGTCACCCAGCAGCAACTAGCAGCCATGGTGTGCAGGATCTTTCATCATAGCTATGACCATCACCTGAGCCGGGTTCAGGGCACACTGGCCAACCTGGTGGGGCAGGCTGGTCCTGGTACCCAGCCTCCAGCACAGCCACCTTTGGGGCAGTAAAGGAGCAGTGCTGACTGCCCATGGGTGGGGACCCCAGTCATGCTACTGCAGTCTGGAGGCACAGGCGTCGCCGATTCCACAACACCCTCCCCATCCAAGGTGTTTACCCCCATGTGTCACACACCTCCGCTTTCTGCTGTCTTGTCTTTCTGGTATTGCATCCTCTCCTAACCAACAGACCTCCCCATATATACTTATATCCCTTCCTCAACATTCCACTCTCTCCTTAAAAAAATGCACACCTATCCCACAAAAAAGTATCTCCCCATACATAGCTGTCCGTTTCACACATGTGTCTACTGGACACAACTAATGTGGTCCAATTGGCTTGACAATACATTAATGTTGTCCTTGCTCATGTCTCCAGGGCTTGAGAGTCCAAATTCATCTACAAAATCTGTTAAAATGCACAGCTGTTGCTGTACAATAAATGGATAGCTATGGTTCTTTCCTACACATCCTTACCAGCTGTTCACTATGTTTTTCTCCCTGCTTGCCCCCATTTCATCACTTTCCTATCTCCCCTTTTTTCTTTTCTTTATATTTTTTTAGTGTGTTTTTGCTTGGAGTGGTGCGGCACACTGCACCACTTCATTTAGCTCAGCTTAAATGAGCTTTAAAGAGCTCTAATGTCTATATGTGTCTATGACAGTGTTATTCTAATGTACAAAATGAGCACATATGCCAAGTCTGGAACACGTGCCTCTGTCCACTATTGTACAGTGCATTAACCACCATGGTACACAGGTTTTAGGTCACACGTGTTTCCAGAAATACATACTGACTGCTACCTACTGTCATTTAGCATGTAATATATATACAAAAGAAAGGGGAAAAATAAGAGTCTACCTTGGACCCTGGTGCAATAATACACCAGTGGAAAGCCAAAGACATATGAATGGATGCATGTGAGGCCAATGATAGCAGGTATATGTGGTCCTTTATCAACAACATGTGGAAAAACACCTGCTAAGGCAACTATGGCAAAGTACATGTACAGCTGGAATGCTGGTTCAGAAATAAAGCCATGCGCGTACTTATGGTTATAGAAGTGTCTCTCACAGCCTGTGTATGTTTACATATATCTTGCAAATACACATACTTTTGCAGTGTCTCGGTAGGTCAGTCTGTTAAATGCTTTGCATATAGTACATTTTGCCACACACAGGCCTGGGTTTGATTCCAGTGTTGAGTCACACTTCAATTACATTATTGTACAGACAGCAAGTAATGACTGTGGCTTATAGTCGGAATCCCCACAGTTTACTGCTACTTGAATTAACTGCTACCCAGTTTTGGAAGATAAAGGCCTGCAGGCAGAGACACAATGCACATATCCATATCACATAACTATATGTTGCCTACCAGTCTGTTATTCGCAATGTTGCATAACAAATTACCTTATGCACATGCACCAATTGGACTGTATAGAAAACCCTTACCCTGGCTCTGCCATAATGACATCCCTAACACAGTTGTCACAGTTACACATGCAGCTTTCTGTATAATAAAATGCTAACAAACCCCTGTATGTGTTGTAGGCCACAGCAGCAACTGCAGCCTGTAGCGTACACAGCTGTATATAAAGGCAGCTGCTACAGACCTACCATACCTTCCAACCCCTTAGAGCAAGGGATCCAGACACAACCAGACTTACTAAGAGGGCAAAATGGCCAGAAATAAGGACATGTCATACCTCTCAACCTCTTAGAGCTAGAAATCTGGACAAAGCCATAAATAAAAGTGGGACAAGGGCCACAAATAGGGGCAATTTTTAAGTATTGCTCTTATAAACTTAGTTGATAAAATAACAGGTTTTACATTAGCATACATTTTCTGAATGGCATGACGTCTGAAACTCAAATGACTGTCATTATGTTTAACTTCAATCTGTAATGATTTGCCACTAATTTGCCAAAAACACAATTTTTTTTGAAAAACTGACCAGAAATGTGATGCACAAGTCTGGATATTCTGTGAAAATCTGTACAGCTGAAAGTTATGGGTCATGTTCAACAGTTTGCCCATACAAAGATAATGGATTGATAGAATAACAGTTACTGCATTAGTATGCATATTAAGTGTGACACTCACATTTCTCTCTACTCTTACCAGATGACCACAATGTTATGGGCCACTGACCAAATATATGAGCAAAACTGTGCACATACTTCACAAATTTCTACAGTAGACAGTAGTTGTACCTACCCTCTGTGATGTTGTAGTCTCCACACCTCAGTAAAGTCTATCTCAAACAGTAAGAAAGGAGACACGGCCTACATAAAGGCCTTATATATTGCACTGTGGTGGCATGTCATTGGCTACTGATACTGCAATTCAGCTGTTTTGGCTGCAATTAGCAATTCCAAGCCACTGATTGGTGCATAGGCAATTAACTGCTAATGAGCATTACCTTCAAAAGGCAAGCAGCTGGTGCTAGGGAACAGGTCTGTATGAGATTTTAGGCACACAGACAGTGTATGTTACAAGCTTTTCCAAAGGAAGGATTAAAAAAAAAGAATGCTGCACTCCACCAGATATGTAATAGATGTCTCCGTATAACAGGATGCAGAGGGGAGGATGGAGGTGTGGGGAATAGCGAGTACCACAGTAGGATTGTTATAAATCTATGGTATTGAGATGTCATTCATATTCTGCTGTCCTACACTTACAGGCATGCCTCATACCTGTCCGTGCTTTCCAGCACATCTCAGCTCTGTCTCTATCAATCCCTCCCACAATGGTCAGCTGTTGTATTGTGAATTACATGAAGCTAATGAATTACATGTAGTACATAGTGACAGTAGCTAAGGGTGTATACTCCTGTAACATCAAACAATGTACTGTATGTCACCTCCTCTCATTCTGTGAATGTGTCACATACATAGATCTAACACTGTAAAAGTGTCCCTGAATGTCCCTGTTGTACTCTGGCTACATCCCTGTGTCCTTGACATGTGTCCCAGTTTGGTTAAGAGCTATGCTATGCCTAACATACTTGTCAAACTCCTACAGCAAGAAATCAGGGCAAAGCCATAATTAATGGTGAGCCACCAAAGGGCCAAACTCAATGACAGTATATATATATATATATATATATATATATATATATATATATATATAGCCTGTACAATGTAAGAATGTGAGTAAACTAACACATATTACTGTAGCATAACTGTTTTTTGAGACGTATGACATGTGAAAGTCAGAATCTAACTGTATATTCTGAAATCAACCATCAATGATTGGCCAACCATTTGTCAGACATCCACAGGTTTGTGCAAACAGGGCCACATGTATGAGGCAAACATCTTGACATTCTGCAAACATCTGTATAGTTGAGAGGTATGATGCCTACAGGGGGCATATACTATAACAGGTTTGCATTGCTTTCTGTCATTTTGGCACACTGGTGTTGCTGGTTTGTCCCCATATAGTTGTAATAGTACACTGCTATTTGTCTGACAGTGGCTCTATGACATTTTAGTGGGAATTTGCCCATAACACAACAAAGTAGACTGCAGTGATGAGTGTAGGGACATACAGCAGAATATATCTCTGCACCCAGGGGCATAACCCAGTATTGCTACTATCTTAGTGATATTCACACATGTCGAGTATATCCAGACTGTGGGGTATGACGTGTGAAGGAGCAGTGGATAGTGCAGGCCATTATGGGTGTGCAGGATCTGTACATAGTGGATGCCCACGTATCTGGTCTTGTAATTTGTTCTCCTGTTGTTATCTTTTGGGAGCCATGTATCACAGGAGACATCTGCCATTCACAACTACAGAGGATGACATAATATTGGATGGCCTCAGGCACCAACAATGGGTGGGTGAACAGCAGGCAGCATTGTGGGCAGACCTTGTGCGGACTGTTACTCAGACTGGCCAACAGGACAGGACCAGTGAGCAGGTCTGACACCGGGACACAGATATGATGAATGCTGCACATCATAGGGCAGCTGCTGTTGTCAGGGATGGTGCTATCACCGGTGGAGGGCCTGCAATGTAACAACCACTCTCAGCCACAGAGGAATTCCAGGCAAACCTAGGATCAACCTGCAGCTCCCAGACATCCATCACGCCATACATCCTGGAGGTCGGTGCCACAGTGTCCACAGATGATGAGCGGCCAGGTAAGCTTACTTTGTTCACCAGTGTAATACTGTATCAGTCATTGTGCCAGGCTGTACATACCAGTACATGGGTGTCAGGTCTATCTGCATTGGGGGGGTTGGGTTTTATGCACAGTTTTGCACACATACTCAGAATGTCAGCAATATAGCCATTATCACAGTAGCTACTGTACATGTGGCTATATGATCATATTACTTTGTAGTGCTATAGCATTTGATGATGCTGACAATACCTCACTCGCACCTTTTCATAGGTCCATCAGATGTGGCCGAAGCCCTTGGTCTTGTATCTGGTAAGTGTGATATTGTTGTTTTACGGATCATATATACCCGAAGAAAGTTAAGGGCTGCCATTTTGCCCTATGTACAGCTATTGCGCTTAGCCAGAGTAGACTGTATTTTCCTGTCTGGAGCAGTTAACTACAGTGCATAGACTGGGTAATCCCAGGCATGTATTTGTACAAACATTAACACATTTGCACTTATAGTATTAAGTGACTATGTAGCCTGCTATACATGAGGCAATTACTCCAAGATGCATATTCAAACAGAATAGGAAGATGGTCCATACCTGAGGCAGTGATACTACAACTAACATATCATTCTCAAGATAGGTGTACTGGATGTTATGTGTAGTTCTGTCATATACACTGTCATATTGCATACCTCACAGGTGTATTGTACTGGAAACATTGACTGGATGTAGCTGAAGTGCATGTTATAAAGGGCCTGACTAGTCTGTGTATGTTATTGTGAGTTTATCTGTTGTGCATGAGAGCAGAGATGAGAAGATGTAGCATGTGTAATGGAATTGTAGATGCTCATCTGTATCCATCTGTGTAGATTACCATACATAATAGTGCAGGTAGTAATGTACTGCTTTTGTCTTGCTTCACAGAGGTGAAAGGGGGGGCTTGGCATCTGCCCCCATCACAACCTGATGTCAATGTCTCATCAGATTCTGATGATGATGGTGGTCATAGTGAGGCACAGGTGAGGTTGTTGGGGGCTGAATCTGTCCTAGAGGTTGACATTCCTCTCTCCCCCATTGTCCCCACATGCAGTCAGTATGCCCACACATACCAGTCCCCAGAGGCCACAGATATTGGACAAGTCAGAGGGTGACAACATTGTACAGGACAGTGTAACAACTATGCCATCAGTGAGTGTAGACAATACCCATTGCTAGAGAGCTAGCAAGGTCCCACACAGGCAGATTGACAGGAGTGCTCTAAGGGAGACTACTGCCCATCCTCCACCTGTCACAGATGTCATACCATGTGTCACTTGCTGCATGTTTTGGGCCATCATGGAGGCACAGGCATATTCTGAATGCAACACCAGATGGATGTGTAAGGTTATAGGATGCAGCACAGTCTGACATCTGTGACTGCCTCCACCCCATTGGTGACTCCTCGGGTCAGTTCACTGATGTAGTGGACAAACAGTGGGCTGAGACAGTGTCTGTCTTTGACCACACATTGTCTGTGCTGGAACATCTGGTTGGATGTGGGCGTCAGACACATGGGCATAGGCCAGCAACACCATCTGCAGAGAGTCCATGTGGCCATGCACAATTACACTCTTGTAGTGGCAATACCTTCAATGCTAAAGAGGGAAGTGGGATGTCCACACCATGACATGACAGGCCATGGGCACATGGTTTTGAGTGGTCCCATGGGGGACATGGGCCCAACAGACAGCAGTCCCTGTCTGGTACTACCGCCGCATCTGACCTTAGGCATGGTGGTGCCAGTGGTACTCTAGGTGAAGCCAGTTCCCCTGCTCATGGCCGGAGATGGTGAACTGTCCACTCTACGATGTATGTTCCACAGCTGTCCACTATAAACACATGTAGGGCTAGCACTTAGCTTGACTGTGTACATGCACACACTCCAACACTATGTCACATGCAGGTCACCAACAGACACACATGGCATCTCTCCATGGCCCATCAAACCAGCACCCATTTTTGACTCACACACATACTGACAACTGTTTGGCACAGCCTAGGCCTCTGAAACCCCACACTATACCCTGTGCATGTGATGACACCTGTGACACATCCCTGCCATCCATGCCATTGATGCAGGGACCTGCAAATATGTGTCTGTTGCACAGGGTGACTATATTACTTTACATTTGTTTGTGTAGTGCAGTAGTGTTATGCCATGGCAGTTGTGGTGTGCATCTTTGTTACTTGATGGTACACTGACAGTAGTGTTACAGAATGACAGGTGTGTCATAGACCTGTGTATTTTTTGTTCCAGGAGTCTGAGCGGTTAAACTGTGGACACATGGCAACAATATTGTGGCACAGGATGGCAAGGCAGCACAGAAGACACATGATGTCAGAGCGGTAAGGCAGAAAATGTGCATGGCTCCATGGGTGCATATGTGTATAACAGTGTATCAAGGACAATGGGGGCAGTCAGTGTAATCATGCACTCATACTTTGTGTCAAGGTCTGGTACCCTCGATATGTGTCACCTGGGTTTTCTGAACATGCACATCTAGAATGTGGTGGACATCTGTATGCTTATGTGGAAAAGGGCAAGTTAGGGGCAATCAGCTAGTCACATAGGTTCATAGGTAGGTACTAGGCTATCTGCCCGAAGGCATTTATAAGCCAAGTCAGAATGTGTTGGCTTTCACTGTCCCCTTAGATTAGTTCCCTATGCCTCAGTCCAGCAGAGCCACTGAAGTGATCCCCTGGGTAAACTTTCTGTTTCAGATCCACTCATCAAGGTTTCTCTTGAAGAGTGTTAGTGAGAAGCTCTGCCTAATGTAGATTGAAATATTGTTCCAAAGCATGGGAAGTCTCTGGGACAGGAATCTATCCCTCCAGTAAGTGCTATTTATTATTATAACCACAAGAAAGACCAGTGAAAAACAGCTCTACTTTCCACCAGAATAGATTTATTAATAAAACCTTATAGTGTCGTCTCTAGCGCCTCGGCTGTTGCCTTTACAGAGTAAAAAACGTATCCATTAATACATCCACATTATATACTCTCTTAACATTTCATGTTCCAATAAATCAATTAAACAATTAAGTAAAACTGCTCATAATTACTAATAAAACAATCAACATATAAAACCCTGCCAATTGCACTCTTTGTTAAGCCCCCTGGGCTGTAAAGTTTCATATTTCATGATAAGAATAGCCTCTTTTTTCTTTAAAATGTATTTTAATAAATTTTCATTACCATACTGGTGTTCTGCTTGTTCTAAAACTGTGACTTTCATTTCCTTGATAACCCCCCCATGTACCAAATGAAAATGTTCTGCTACTGGACTCATCATTTTTTTATTTTTTACATCCCTGATGCGTTCCTTTACTCTTTCGGCTAAACTTCTTTTAGTCTCCCCTATATAATTCTTATCACATGAGCATTTAATCAAATAAATTACACCCCTACTCAAACAGGAATATACTCCCATGGTGTTAAAACTTCTATCTCCTATTTTTACTGCCTCATTTGTTATATACTGGCATACTGAACATTTTCCACAAGGAAACGTTCCCTTTTTAGTAATAACAGTTCCTATTTTTTGTATTGGTCTTCTATATCTACCCCAAACTAAAAAATATTTTAAACTGCGTCCCCTCCGAAAGGAGACACAGAGTTCAACGTGCATTAATGAAGGCACTTCCCTTCTAACTTGTTTCCAAAAACTTTTAACTATTTCATTCATTCTGTTAGAAAAAACAGTATATTTGGTAACAAAGAACATTTTAGAGTATTCTTTCTTTCTATTTATTATTTCAAAATTGTTATTCTTAACAATTCTCTTACTCAATATTTCTTTATTATCATGTTCATATAACTTCGCATAAATTGATTTAACTTCATCTAAATTATAACCTCTCTCTATGAAGTTATACGTAATATTTTTAGCTTCATTTTTTGCCTCTTTGACATCACTACATAGTCTTTTAATTCTCAACATTTCTCCATAAGGTATAGACTTTAGAGTATGTTCTGGATGACAGCTGGTGGCATGTAACATCCTGTTTATCTGATTGAACTTCCTGTGTATCATAGTGTTGATCTTTTTACCTATTTGTCCTTTCAAAGAAATGTCTAAATAATTAATTTCTACACCTATCTGTATCCCATCAAATTTGATTTTATAATTATTGTTATTTAAATATTCTACAAATTCATGAGCCAGATTTTTTCCCCCTTTACAGATAAAAATCAAATCATCTATAAAGCGAAAATACTTGAGCATGTATCTATTGAAAAACTGACTTCTGTAAATATATTCATTCTCAACCAGTCCCATGAATAAATTGGCATAAACTGGGGCAAATGCCGCTCCCATTGCTGTTCCTACTTTCTGTTTATATAACTTTCCATCAAATTCAAAAATGTTATTAGTCAAACAGAAGTATAGTAATTCCATAACATATTGAGTCCTAGGTGTACCCCTAAGAAAATGTTGTACAGCTTTCAGACCTAAATGATGTGTAATGTTTGTATATAAACTAACCACATCCGCTGTAATAAAAAACATATCCTTGGTCCACTCTATTCCTTGTACTTTGTCCAAAAAATCATAGGAATCTCTAATATAAGATGGCAGTTTCACCACCTCTGTGATTAACATTTAATGTAAAAAACTACCCACATTATACGTAAAAGACCCAGTCACTGAAACAATTGGTCGACCTGGAGGCTTTTGAACATTTTTGTGTAATTTTGGAACACAAAAAAACTTTGCTACTGTGCTATTCTTCATATATAATTTATGTGTAATATCCTTGGCCATGAAGTAATGTAGCCTTTCTCCTTTTTTTAACAAATTATATAATTCCTGTTGTGCTTTCACTAAACTTGTATCATCTACAATGCTATATATTTCTTCATTTTTTAAATGTTGTAGACACATTTCTAAATAATCACTTGAATTTATGACCACTAATTTGCCCCCTTTGTCAGAGGGTTTAAATATCTAATCACAATTCTGACTCATTTTATGTAATTTAAACCACTCTTCCTTGGTCAAATTATATTCCTTATTTCTTTCAACTGTTTCCTTCAGTTCCTTTTCTATGAGAAACTGCAGTGCATTATTGAAACGTTGTATACAAGCATTCTTACAAGGTGGAAAAAAAATATTTTTAGTTTTAATTTTACTCAAATCAAACAAAGTATAAGCATTGTTTTCCATTTGTGACTCACAAAAATAGTAAAGTTCCCCACTAGCAGTTGAATCACAGTCACTTTCCACGGAGACAGCTTGTTCTCCCTGGTTAAAAAAATATTTCCTCGCATACATTTTACATACCAATTCTTGAATTTCCCCTTTTACCTCATATAATTGAGGCAGTACAGTAGGTATGAACTTTAAACCTTTATCTAAAATTGTTAATTCCACATCATCAAAAACATAACTGGAGAAATTAACTACATAGTCATTTAAATAAACTGCTTGTACCTTATTAATTAGTCCATTTGCTTCTCTTATAACATCCTTTTCCCGGGTCTCTACCACATTCCTGTCCCTGCCAACCTCTTTTCCTTGAGTTGTAACTGCTGTTATTTCCACCGGAGCCCTGAAATGTACTGCGAAAGGATTGTTCCTCAGCTGGTCTTTGTAAAGCAGGAAATTCTTGTTGAAATTCTTCTTCTTCCTCAAATGAGGACGCTCCACTTTCGCCCAACACAAAGCTCCTATTCTTCTTTGACCCGGAAATTATATTATCTTTTTTAAAGCTGACGCTCCGCCTTTTAGTACATTGATTGGGTACTAGCGTAAAAGCTATATTGTACTCGTAATCATGAATGTCTCTCTGTAATTTATTCGTCTTCCAATTTAGTAAATCTTTTTCATGTATTTTCAATTTGTCATTAATATTGGTTAGAAAATATTCTAACACTGAATTAGAAGATGTCTTAATTTCCTCACAGAGATGTTTCGTCTCTGTCAACAATTTGTCCCTTTTAATTCTATCCCTCTCCACAAGAATGGTGACCCATTCTAAGCTGCAGCGATGTGCTGCAGCTATTCATCTCTCTTGAAAACGTACTTCTAACTCCTCCGACAATTCAAAGGGAGAGGAGGGATTTTTTAATGCTCTCAAGCCCCTAGGTGTTATTTCCAGCTCCAAATACCTCTGGAGACTGTTGATATTATAAAACACTGAGGCTTCCTTAAAAATGGATTTCTATAATTGAGAGCATAAGTCCTGCACTGCTGGTATAGCTGATATGTCTCTCATTTTACCCACCATAGCAAAGGGATTACTTGTTATTAATTGTCGAGCATTTTCCCCATTTCTTTAATGCATTTGACACTGACGTACTTGGTATATCCAAGTTACTAGTTCTTTGTCCACAATTAATACTTTCTCCTCCATCCATTTTTGGTATACTGCCACTGCTGTTACCTTCCACATTGTCATTACTAAAGTCCATATTGACTTCTCAAAAAATTAGAGGAAAGGAGCACAGAGTTTCACTGGTCATAGATATTTCAGCCACAAACCAAAAAGCAATATTATTATAGCCACAAGAAAGACCAGTGAAAAACAGCTCTACTTTCCACCAGAATAGATTTATTAATAAAACCTTATAGTGTCGTCTCTAGCGCCTCAGCTGTTGCCTTTACAGAGTAAAAAACTTATCCATTAATACATCCACATTATATACTCTCTTAACATTTCATGTTCCAATAAATCAATTAAACAATTAAGTAAAACTGCTCATAATTACTAATAAAACAATCAACATATAAAACCCTGCCAATTGCACTCTTTGTTAAGCCCCCTGGGCTGTAAAGTTTCATATTTCATGATAAGAATAGCCTCTTTTTTCTTTAAAATGTATTTTAATAAATTTTCATTACCATACTGGTGTTCTACTTGTTCTAAAACTGTGACTTTCATTTCCTTGATAACCCCCCCATGTACCAAATGAAAATGTTCTGCTACTGGACTCATCATTTTTTTATTTTTTACATCCCTGATGTGTTCATTTACTCTTTCGGCTAAACTTCTTTTAGTCTCCCCTATATAATTCTTACCACATGAGCATTTAATCAAATAAATTACACCCTTACTCAAACAGGAATATACTCCCATGGTGTTAAAACTTCTATCTCCTATTTTTACTGCCTCATTTGTTATATACTGGCATACTGAACATTTTCCACAAGGAAACGTTCCCTTTTTAGTAATAACATTTCCTATTTTTTGTATTGGTCTTCTATATCTACCCAGAACTAAAAAATATTTTAAACTGCATCCCCTCCGGAAGGCGACACAGAGTTCAACGTCCATTAATGAAGACACTTCCCTTCTAACTTGTTTCCAAAAACATTTTATTATTTCATTCATTCTGTTAGAAAAAACAGTATATTTGGTAACAAAGAACATTTTAGAGTTTTCTTTCTTTCTATTTATTATTTCAAAATTGTTATTCTTAACAATTCTCTTACTCAATATTCCTTTATTATCATTTTCATATAACTTCGCATAAATTGATTTAACTTCATCTAAATTATAACCTCTCTCTATGAAGTTATACGCAATATTTTTAGCTTCATTTTTTGCCTCTTTAACATCACTACATAGTCTTTTAATTCTCAACATTTTTCCATAAGGTATAGACTTTAGAGTATGTTCTGGATCACAGCTGGTGGCATGAAACATCCTGTTTATCTGCTACCCTCGATATGTGTTACCTGGGTTTTCTGAACATGCACATCTAGAACGTGGTGGACATCTGTTGCTTATGTGGAAAAGAGCAAGTTAGGGGCAAGCAGCTAGTCACATAGGTTCATAGGTAGGTACTAGGCTATCTGCCCGAAGGCATTTATAAGCCTAGTCAGAATGTGTTGGCTTTCACCGCCCCCTTAGATTAGTTCCCTATGCGTCTGTTTAGCAGAGCCACTGAAGTGATCCCCTGGGTAAACTTTCTGTTTCACATCCACTCATCAAGGTTTCTCTTGAAGAGTGTTAGTGAGGAACTCTGCCTAATGTAGATTGGAATATTGTTCCAAGGCATGGGAAGTTTCTGGGACAGGAATCTATCCCTCCAGTAAGTGCTATTTATTGTTGTGGTGAGGTTTTAGATCTCTAGAGCGTGTGGCTTGATGGGATATGGTTTTTGTTAGGTGGAGCGTGTCCATCAATTCTGGGTTGGACATGGCCATATATGTCAGGCAGAGATCACCTCTGAGTAGGCAGTATGCAACCGAGTACAGCTGGAGTTTCTTCAGTCGAGCTGCATAGGGTATATGTTTGAGGCCAGTGATCCTCTTGGTGAGGTACTTATGTGGTCTTTCCAGCTGTTGCAGATGTCTTGTAAGATACATCCCACATGGGGCATTATACACTATGATGGGTCTGATGAGTGATGAGTAGATGGGCACAATGACTTCTTTTGATCTGGATGCAAACCCTTTTGTGATTAGCTGGGTCACATAAAAGGATTTTCTAACCACTTTGGCAATGTGATTATCAAAGAGAGATTACTATCTACTTGGTTCCCCAGATCCCTTATTATGTCTTCCATATTTAGGGGACCACCACCTATATGGTAGTTTGTTTGTACTTCATTTTTTCCAAAGGGGATGACTATGCACTTTTTGGCATTTAGCTTGAGGCCATGATTTTGACACCAGGTATCCTTCTCAGTGAGACCCTTTTGGAGGATATCTGTGTCAGCCAGAGAGTCAATTATAGCTCCTAGTTTGCAGTCGTCTGTGAACTTGGTCAGCCGTAGTCCTCCTGTGCTTGTCTATACCTCTGAGAAGTATATGCTGAACAGGAAGGGTCCTAGGACTTAGCCCTGGGGAATGCCACTTGTAACCGGTTTAGAGTCGGACCTAGCTCCCGCAACTCTCATCATGTGGGTTCTGTCCATGAGCCAGTTGGCAACCCATCTTGTGACATAGGGGTTTATGTTCAGGCTGGTGAGTTTATATATAATACCAGAATGGAGAATGGTGTTGAAGACCTTTGCAAGTTCTAGGTAGGCTGTGTGTACCACCCTTCCCTCATCTATAGCCTTGGTAACTGTCTCAAAAAAGTCCACCAGGTTTAGCAGGCATGATCTGCCCTTAACAAAGATGAACTGGGTAGTGTCCAGTGTTTGGAGGTCCCCAATTTCTCTGTTAATGAGTTCCATGATGATGAGCTCCATAGCCTTGCAGACCAAGCTAGTCAGGTGTATAGGACAATAGTTCCCAAGGTCTGTTGTGACTCTACCTTTGTGGATTGGAATAACCATTGCCGTGTGCCACTCTGTGGGTATGTCGCCTGTGGAGAGGCTGAGTTTGAACAGTGTGTTTAGGTGAGGGGTTAGTTTGTCTTTGAGCTCATGTAGGATGCAGCCTGGGACACCATCCGTTCCCATTGATGCTGTGTTTTTGGCTTTGGAGAGGGCTGTTTTAACCTGAGTGTCTGTGATTTCAGGGGCTCTACATTCTTCTGGTATGTTTATGGGCCCTTTTGGGGATGAGAGGGGGGTAACATTTGCAATGAACCTGTCTGCCAGGATGTTGGCGATATTGGTCAGTTCAGTGCATTTTGTGCCATTCTACACAAAAGCAGATCTGAGCATTGCCACTTAGATTCTTGACATAGCTAAAGAATGCCTCATGGTTATCTTTGGTGTCCTTGGCAATTTTTTTCAAAGCTAGCCTTGGATGATTTTATGAGGGATCGTAGTTTCTTGCTGATACTGAACAGGGATGTCTTCCCTTCTTGGGATTTTTACTCTTTTCTGTACTAGTTTCTTCCTTCTGTTGTATAGCTTGTTTATGGCAGGGGTCCACCAGACTTGTTTCCTTTTCTTGGAGGAGTGAGTCTTCATTTTGCTTGGGATAGCATGATCCATACATTCTTGTAGGTGCCTGTAGAATGCATTAGTAAAGGATTTTGCAGCTTGGACAGTGTTATCCTTTAGCATGGATGCTTTGAAACTTTCCACCTCGGTCTTAAGTAACGTGAAGTTTGCTTTTGAAAAGTTTTTCACGGTGATTTGTTTATGGTCAGATCTAACCAGTGAGGGGTTGACCTCCGGTGTGGAACACCAGTCACCCATGTTGGTGATGACCAGGTCCAATATGTTGTCAGCTCTGGTGGGAGTGCTGACCATTTGATCCAGGGCATTTGAGTTTATAAATTCTAGGAAATGTTTGGCAAGGGAGTTAGTACTTGAGTAGTTCTCCCAGTTAATGTTTGGCTAATTGAAATCATCCAGTATTAGGGTGTTTGGTAGGACCTTTATGTTTTTCAGTGTTTCCAGAAATGCGTATTGGTGGTCTTGGGACATGGTGGGTGATCTGTAGCAAGCTACAATTTGAATTGCAGTTTTTCCCATTGTTAGTTGCACGTGGATGATCTCTGAAGCACTGTGCTCTGCCACTAACCTGGAGGTGTGGTATCCTTTATGAATATGGATATGCCCCCACCTTTTGTATTTCGGTCCAGGTTCTGTGGCCGAAATGGATGATATGAGTTGTAGCCTGGTAGTGCTGGGGTGCTCTCTGGAGCCTTAAACCAGGTTTCTGTTAATGCACATATATCGATTTTCTCCATACTGAGGAGTGCCTCGAGTGCATGCATTTTGAGGTTTAGACTTCTGGCATTGAGTAACATTCCCCTCAGTTTTTTGTTACTTGTGCTATTTACGGCAGTGGGTTTGTCTTTTGAGCCTTGCCTAAAAAAGGCACTATGGGGGTGGCAAGAACCTTGGCCAGTTTTCGAAAGCCTAATGATGAAAGGTGCAAGCTGTCTCTAGCGAAAGAGCGTGAATTGTCGAACATGTCATCCCAGGTGGACAGACACTGGATCCCCTTTGAATGACACCAGAAACTTAGCCAATTATTGAAATTGATAATTTTTTCTTTATAGTAAGGTCAGGATGCTACTCAGGGTCAGGGTCATACTGGCCTGGGCTACGTGATCAGAGAGCTCTTCCATGTCTCTTTTCATGTAGTCCAGGGAGGTATGGCTCAGGTCATTCACACCAACATGGACAATGACAGGGTTGTATTTGTACTTGCTCTGGAGTGACCTGAATGCTTGTGTTATGTGGTGGATCCTGGCACCCGACAGGCAGCTAACAGTAACTTTCTCCTTGTTCAGTCTAGTGAGTGGGACATCAGTGTGCCTGACTATACAGTCACCTATTACTACTGTATTGTTTATGTTATTTTGCCTTAAGGTCTGTGATTGTGTGGCACACTGGTTTTGTGAAGCATGTGTTTCATGGTTTGTGTTGGGTGGTGGAGGTTGCTTGGATGTCTGCTTTGGAGGTCTCTGTTGCTTTTGCAGATTTTTATTTAGAGCCCATCAAATGCATAACCATTGCACAGAGATAGCCCATTTGGGAATATCCATAGTGCTGTAAGGGGGTATATTTATATAAACACACACTCGCACGCGCACACACACACACACACACACACACACACACACACACACACACACACACACACACACACACACACACACACACAGAGTTTGATGATGTGAGATTGGAACCCCTGCCTATCTGGAATTACACACCACAGGTTATGCCTGTTGTATATGTTGATGCAGGTACAGCATTTGTGGAGTATGCAAAGTGGCCTTCTGTTAGACATCATGTGTGGCCTGCAGAGTGATGCTGCTTGGTACTGTTAATGTATATAGTGTCCTAGGGGTGGGATACCTGGTAATATCCCTGCTATGTGTGTACACTTACCAGTCTGGCCATATGTGGCTGTTTATAGTTTGATACATAGACATGTGGCTAGGGACAATATGGCCTATCCAAGGCATGTGTTGCAGCCACTGTACATTTCCCAACCTGTGTAGTTGTGTCTGTCTACAGGGTGACAGTCCGCAGGCACAGGGGTCTGTGGGTGAGTGATTTATGTACTGTTGCAGCCTTGGTCGAGCAACTGTTATGATATATAAGTGCAGATGACCCCAGCATTTTGGGGTAAGTAGAGAGATTTGTACATCCCCAACCATATATATATATATATATATATATATATATATATATATATATTTATATATAAGTATATGTATAAGTATATATATCTATATATATATGTGTATATATATATATATATATATATATATATATATATATATATATACATACACATATATACATATATAAATGTATATGACAGGGATGTCTCCTTAAATGTTGTTGTGTGTGTACGTTATGTAAATGTGCTTAGATATATGTGGAGAGTCTATGTCTTATTGTACTTTTTAAAGCTATAAATATATATATATATATATATATATATATATATATATATATATATATATATATATACATCTTATTTTATATATGTATTTTACAAAAAGTGCGGTCTAGCAAGTGCATCTGTAATTGTATCTGTTCACTTTGCAGTTATTTTACACAATACATTTTAATTAATAAATACAATGCAATGAAAACTGATAAGGCAGGGACATAAGCAGCTTGTGTTCTTTCATAAAAAACGCACTTTCATGCTCTGGTGGAATACTGTTTCAGGAGAAAGCAGCAACTTTACTTCTCTGTAAAACTTATTTTGCAAACAGTTATAGCTCATGGAAACACACTGTTATTACTCATGTTAAGGCAAAACTTGTACATACCTGATGTAGCATCCCTCACACACACCACAAATGAGATACAGGACAATCACTTCATTTCCTCAACTTACATAGCAGCTGATTGTCATGAAAACTATAGTTAAGAAACATAGAGAGGTGCAGGTGGGCTTGCCCCCCCTGCAAAAGCAATATGAAGCACAAAAGTATTGTTAAGAAAGGTGGGGGGTGCAGAGGGGCTTGCCCCCCCTGCAAAAGCAATTTAAAGCACAAAATTAGGTGGGAGTATACAGTACTGGGTACATACCACCCTTCTCTCCCACTGATGGTTAAACCTGTCCTTACATCTCCTATTTAAAGGATACACACAATAAATAGCTTGGAATGGCCATATTTCGAGAACAGAGACAAACGGTCACAGATGGAATATTCAGAATGAATATTCAACAGGTCGATGGATAATCTGCAAGGCTTGTTACTCAGCCGTATTTTGCATGCAATGTCACATGGGTCCACCCTGTCAGTCATGTAGTCCACACCCATTACTGTGCGAAATTTGCAGTGGGGTAATGTTCTAATACAAAGCCTGAAATACTGCATTGCCATATTTAATTTCTGCCTTTTTCTGTTATTTCCAACACTCATTTTTACTGTTTCCTTTCTTTTTACAGTTACCCTATTCAAAGACATTACTAAGAGTTTTCCCACTGCTGGGACTTGTGAACAGCTGCTATCCTGGGTGATTCTACAATATATTAGCAACCTCCATAATTTTTTCCATTTCGCCCACAGAGTTGGATCACAATTGATTTTCTAGTTGTTTCTTGTGATATAATACCTGCAATTTTACCCCATTTTCTGTGACTAGTGGCACGCACACTCCCTGGGTAGGATTTTTCCAATCTAAATCCCTCCTGCATAAGGCCACCCAATTCCCTTAGCTTTTATGATCCATCCTTTCTATTTTCCAGTTTACAATCTACCATGATAATGGGTTTGCATCAAGTCTTCCAGGCGAGCTAAGACTCAAACGGCCAGCTCTCTTTTTCCTAAACCAGTACGTTTCAACTATAGTTCACTCCATTTAACCAACACTACCAAACAAGGCAGCGTCTAACCTACTTTCTTAACCTTCTTCAGTCTCACAACTACTCCCGCATTGATTACATCCCCAATACTCATTTTTAAGCAGATTTTGGTAATCAGCCTCATAGACTACAGTCTTACTAATCTGAGGCAAAGCTTACGTGCAAGCTCTTGTTTCACCTTATAGATTGCTTAATCTGGGTGAATACTTCAGTGCTTGGCTCTGCCTTTCCAGATGGTCCCCGGCCTGTATGCAATTGACCTTTCATTGGTTATTCCACTACAGTCCCCTCCCATCTACCTATCATGTCCTCTCAGAGTTAACAATTACCTCTGGATTGGGATGACGCCATTTTCAAATCCCTAGTTTTTACGTCCATAGCAGCATCCCCTGCATGCACAAGGCGTTAGTGTGTCTGTCATGCAAGTCTATACTGTTATATTTTAGAATTTGCTGAAGGGAATATACACAATCACCATTACAGGTTTTGTTTTGAGTATTATATTATCTGTGACTGCTCATACTCTGTATTAGAGAACATACTTCTATTTAGGGGATTGATCACACTGCCAGAACTGCTCATTTATTCCAGTACATATTTCTTTTAGACAGACTAAGCGATGTACTTTACCTAACTACTATTTTGCAGTTTGTTTAATGTTATGTAGAACTGCTCATTTATTCCAGTACATATTTGTTTTAGACAGAGCAGGCGATTTACATTACTTAACTACTATCTTGCACTTTGATGTTAAGGAAATGTTTGTTGGTTGAACATAGTTACCTGCTCACTTATTGTGCTGTCGTAATCTGCTTAGAGTTGTTAGCCACTGCTTTTTTTTCCCCTAAGACATTGGTTTCTCTGATAGCACTGATTGTATCTACCGTACTTAATTATACAGAAAGATTGAGTGCAGAAACACAGTAACTCATCTTTGCAGTTTTCATGAATCATTCTTATAGCATGGAAATTTTAATGTACCGGTCTTAATTTCTCAATTGTATAGTTATATAGTGCATGCTGTAATAATATTAGCAGCCGTGCTGTCTATGCTATACATTTGTGTTAGCTTGTAAAACACAGGCTTTGCTAGGCCAGTGCCATTACCATCAGTTGCATAACTTCTAGAAATAGTGTTTTTTTTTTCCAAGCTGTATTTTTACAATACTGTGCCTGGCATATGTCAGACAAGCCAAAGCCATATGTAATACTGTATTGCCATATTTAATTACTGCCCTTTTCTATTTTTCCACCCCTCATTTCTACTGTTTCCTTTCTTTTTACAGTTACCCTATTCAAAGACATTACTAAGTGTTTCCATACTGCAGGGACTTTTGAACAGCGGCTACCTTGTGATAATCCTGTGTTCTACACGCAACCTCTATAATTTTTCATTTGCCCTGCAGTGTAGGTTCACAACTGATTTGTAGCTGTTTCTTGTGATGTAATGCTTGCAATTTTACCCGTTTCTGTGACTAGTGGCATGCACACTCCCTGGATAGCATTTTGCCAATCTAAATCCCTCGCGCATAAGGCCAACAATTCCCTTAGCTTTTATGACCCACCCTTCCTATTTTCCAGTTTACAATCTACCCTGATAACAAAGTTCTGGGTTTGCTGCAAATCCATCAGGTGAGCTAAGCTTCAAACGGCCAGGTCTCTTTTTCCCAAACCAGTACCTTTCAACTGTAATGCATGCTGTGTAACTAACACTACCCAACTAAGTAGCATCTAACCTACTTTATTAACCTTCTACAGTCTCACAACTACTCCCACAACTATTACATCCCCAATACTAATTTTTAAGCAGGTTTTGATTGTCAGCCTCCTAGACTACAGTCATACTAACCTGAGGCAAGACTTTACTGCAAGCTCTTGTTTCACCTTATAGATTGCTTAATTTGGGCAAAGACCAGTGCTCGGCTCTACCCGCTCTGTTCCTCCTTGCTACACTTGGGCTTACTCTGCTCTCCTACCCCCATTCCCACCCACTCCCACTGCTGTTACATTTATAGTTACATGGCCACTCCCCTCCATTCTTTCCTCCCAATCAGCATCTCTCACCACCAAAGGATCCTCCTCCTCTATTAACCAGTTTTCCCTTCCTTCCTACCATATCCTGGCTAAACATTGAGCCCTAAAATTCTTAATACACTAGCATCAGAAAATACACTACTAATTTCTCTGCTGCCTATAATGCTCACCCTTTGTCTCCTCACAGCCTATGAAAGCCAGTACCATCTCAGATTCCGCTATCCAAAATGTCAAACTACCACCCCAGACATCCCAAATAGGACAGCTTACTTAACTATCTCCCACACATCTAATCTTACATCCCCTTTAACTTATCACCCAATTAAATCCTTAAACTCCAAACCCAGGGACAAACACTATGTAAAACTTATAAATTCCTAAATCTCATAATCAGAGTGCACTACAACCTCATAGTAGATGGGGACATTCATCCCAACCCTGGCTCATCTTCACTTCATGCCAATAACTCCTATGTTACCAACCCCCACCATTAATCTACCCCTTAGCAGTTCCACCAATTCTCTTTTGACCTTTCATTTAGATATTAGAAGCATAAACAATAAAGTTCACAACCTGCATGCCCTCTTAGCAGTTCATTCCACTGATATAATGTGTCTTACAGAAACTTGGCTAAAACCTACTATCACTGACAATAAGGTATTACCACCAGGCTACAACATACACCATTTAGACTGCACTGCTAAGAAGGGAGGTGGAATAGCAGTTCTTTACAAAAACACACTGTGTTAAAAGGGATTCAATACAGCCGCCCCCATTTAATAATGCAGAAATCCTTATTACTAAACTACAGATTCACAACAATAAATGCATAAATATTGTCTGGGTCTACATTCCCCCAGATAATAAGTACTCAAGGGGAGATCCTCCAATGGTTATCCACTACCTACCTCCAAGAAACCATTGTTCTTGGGGAATTCAACATTGATTGGTCCACCTGCTCAGCAGAATCCCCTGTCACCCATATAAATCTTTTCAGGTTCACACAAATAATAACCACTCCTACTAAGATCAGTAAACCCATTAATAAAGAAAGTATTTTAGATTGGATTCTTATCAATAATTATTCCTACTTGTATACATCTGGGACCCTTCCCGATTACCTAAGTGATCATGCTCTAACTTGCATAATTAACCATAAGGCAGAGAACTCCCATCATACTACATACAAAACAATCAGAAATACTAAGATTTTCAACCCTGTTAATTTCCAAAATGAACTTAAGTCATTCAACTGGTCAATCATAAAACATATACCACTAGCAGCATACTTTAATACTAAATTCCTGAGCATCCTTGACTCTCACGCCCATGCACGTACCATTAAAACTAAATCAAATACAGCACCATGGCTGACAAATGAAACCAAGTTAAAAATCAAACTTAGAAATAAAGCCTGGGCAAACTGGCGAGCAACTAAAGCCCCTCTTGACCAATTGAAATAATGCCAGCTTAGGAATGATACAAAAAAATCCATTCTGCTAGACAAAAAAGTTAGTACCATAACTTCCAACAAAAACACCAAAACAATCCCCAAAAGTTCTGGGCAGGTATAAACCGACTTCTTCATCCAGGACAATCTACCACTCCAACCCCATCAAACTTCACCCATAAATCCCCAGAGATTATTGCTAGTGCCTTTAATAATTATTTCACTGAAACAATCCAATCTCTTGCTAACCAAATTATTCCCACTCACTCTAAGTCCACTGCTAACACACCCGCTACTCATCTCCCCTTTAACTTCCAATCTGTCTCTACCACTCTTATATGATCCTTAATCAAAAAAATTGAAACCAACCACCTTATCCACTGACCTCCTTCCTGCAGAGGTCTTAGAAAAAGCTGCAGATGCCATAGCATACCCCATCTCTATCCTGATCGACAGGACCTTAACAGATGATGCTATCCCTTCCATCTGGAAAATATCCCATGTTATCCCACTCCACAAAGGTTGAAGATCCACAAAACTGTCCAATTACAGACCCATTGCCATTCTTTGTTTGTAGGAGGGGCCAACAAGAAGTCAGAGACTTTATGAATGGTCTTCAAGAGAATAGATGTTTACTGAAATTTGATGGTTTTCAACAGGGCAACAAAGTATATTTCCTATACATTTGTCTAGAAGGAGATACAAATGGTAAGATTGTTACTAAGGTGTATCTTAAATTTGAGGATGGCCTGCATTTTTTGGATGCAACTAGTTGCCATCCCCCACATCTTTTAAAATCTTTACCTTATGGTGAGCTTATTAGAGTAAGGAGGTTATGTAATAATACTAATGAAATAAGTAATGAACTACAGAAAACATCACGGTTATTTATTAAGAGAGGTTATAATGCTGATGAAGTATTGCTTTCTTTAGTTAAAGTTAGAAAGTTATTTATGAACCAAATAATGGGTATAACAGATGTCAGGGTAGACCTAGGATGAAATCAAATAGTTTAAGAAAGATATATGTAGTTATGACTTATGATTTACTAACAGAAGTTAAACAAATTATCCAGTTGTATTGGACTTCTTTATTTAAATACAGGGACTTGGTGGATATTCTTGATAAGAACTTGAACTTTTCATTTAGAAGAGGTAAAAATATAAAGGATATGTTGGTCCATGCTAGATTTTCTAAACCTAACACATATCTGAGAAGTAATCCAAGTCTGGTGGGAACCCAACCGTGTGGTAGATGCATAACATGTCAGTATGTTAGTAGAACATTTAGGTATATTAATGGATTATCTTTTCAACCTAATGCTATGTTCTCATGTAATACAGAAAGCATTGTGTATGCACTCACTCAAATGTCCATGTGGGATGTTTTATATAAGTAAAAGTAAGAGAGCCTTTAAGACTAGGAAACAGGAACATGTCAGGGATCTTAAAAATGAAAAGCTAGACTAAAGTCCACTTGCAATGCATTTTAAAAAAATATCATAGAAGTAACCTACAGGGATTGTTAGGCACAACTTTAGAACATATTCCTACTAGTAAGTATAGTATTAATATAAAGAAAAAAACTTTTGTATAAGGAAACTCTTTTTATACTAGAATATGGCACTTTAGCCCTTGGTGGCATTAATGCAGAATGCAACTGGAGAGTTTTTATTAAAATGCAATATGTGTTTTAAATTGCTTGTTTGGTTTATTAATTTTATTATATAAATATGTCCTGCATTTTATTGTTTGTATTCTCCTTGGAAAGATATTGCTAGAGGATGGAATAAATTTTGAGGTGGTAGATCCTGGTTTATTGCTCGTTTATCTCTTTAATATATTTTTTATTTTTTTTGTTTTATTTGTTGTGTGGTCATTGCCATTCTTTCACTACTAGCCAACATAATAGAGAAGTGCATACATAAGCAAATTATGTACCATCTCATTAAAAATAATCTGTTGGCTGTCTCTCAGCATGGCTTTAGGCCACATCACAGTATCACCTCCACCCTCCTTTCCTTCACCAATGTCATATACCAAAACAGGAATAATAATATGCTATCCTCAGCCCTTTTTCTAGACCTCTCAAAGGTATTTGTTATGGTCAACCACCAAATACTCATCCATTCTCTGAAATCTATTTCCCTGGACAACCATATTATACAGTGGTTCCTATCCTACCTGGGTGGTAGACAACAGGCTGTATTATGGCAGGGTAAACTGTCCACCCTGTTAACACTCACCCTTGGGATTCCTCAGGCCTCTATTTTAGGTCCTCTACTCTTTTCTATCTTCATCAACAACTTTCACACTGCCATCCCAGAACAACCTGCATCCAATGTGCAGACGATTCCATCCTGATCTGCACGGCCTCTTCCCCATCAGCCCTGCAAACATTAACCCAGACTACATTTAATACAGTTGAAAATTGGCTCTCTAATCACAGTCTTCTGTTGAATCCTAACAAAAGCAAACTACTACTCTTTACCCCCACTAGTAGGTCCACCCCACTTTCCTTTTCTATACTATCAAACAATGGTGGTTCCCCTTTAAAACTCATAACATCTAAAATCAAGATATCAAGACCATAACATCTAATAACATTGAATTTTGTAACATCTAAAATGTATAATATGTAATAGTGTATTATTAAACGTGTAAATGTTATAGTTTAATCTGTTAATCTTGTGGTATCTCAATGAAATGTAGTTTTTATTTCTATAGTTA
This sequence comes from Protopterus annectens, assembly GCF_019279795.1. Classification (NCBI taxonomy): domain Eukaryota; kingdom Metazoa; phylum Chordata; order Ceratodontiformes; family Protopteridae; genus Protopterus; species Protopterus annectens. Next base: position 1,559,781,116 of record NC_056733.1, read on the forward strand.
TTATTTATATAGTGTAGGAATTTATACTACTCATTTAGTGTTTATTTTGCCACTCTGTATGTGTTTTTTAGGCCAATTGGGTAAGTGATATAGACATTATGTGTACATTCTTTATGGTGATCGTGATTCAGTGGGGTTAGGAAATTAACTTTTTCCCACTGTAGTCCAATCTCGCAGTTGGTATATTTGATTTACAGGGGTGTGGGTGTGCAGGGGAACGCCCCCCCCCTGCAGAAACATAGTGAAAAGTGTGTTAATCTGGTGTCATTATATGTGGAGGGGATGTCATTTTCATGTGATTTGTAGTGTTTGATGTCGTGATGCATATTTTAGATGTTATGGGTTTTAGATGTTTTGGGTTTTAGATGTTATGGTTTTGATGTTATGATTTTAGATGTTATGGCTTTTTAGATGTTTTGAAGGGGAACCACAATGGTACCTCTATTTTCCCAGACAGCCATACTAAGCTCTTAGGGGTAATAGTAGATAATAACCTCAAATTCGATTTGCATGTCCATAAAAGTATCAAAACCATTAATAAGAAACTTGGCTCATTACATAGAAATAACCCTTTTTGGACCCCATTGCTAGGACAACAATTGCCCACTCTTATCTACCCTCTACTCTTCTATTTGCTTCCCCTATACTCTCCAATCTGAACAAATCAGAACTTAACAAGCTTTCTCGCTGTTACAACCATATTGCTAGATTCGCCACCCGGTCCACATATAAGACACATCACTGTCAAAACCTCAGTCTCCTAGGGTGGTTAGAATTACCAAGCTGACTTCAGTTCAATCAGCTAATAGTAGCACACAATATTCTTAACCAACCCGAAAATACCCAAGCTGTTGATCCAAACACACAAATCTAATAACTAAGCTGGCGACTCCCAGTTTGCCAACTTTGTTGACAAAACTTGGAATTCACTTCCATCTAACCTTACCCTTGAACCCTCTTTAAGTCTCTTCAGAAAAGGCCTCAAACAGTATTTTACAATTCACTGGCTCTGTCCCTGTGCCAACCCTGATTAATCTCCATATCTACTTCCTTATTTACATAGTACTATATCCATTTCTTGCTCACAAATGCTTGCTGTAACCTTCTTGTTTTGTATATTGTTTTTATGTTAGACTGTAAATCATGTGAGTCCCTTCATGAGAGCCACAGTTTACATACTTTGTAAATAATAACTGTTTGTTGTAACCTACTTAGTTGGTATTCTAGGACACTCTGTTAATCTTGTGAGTCCCTCTTGCGGGCCACACTTTACTTGCTTTATAAATATACTTGCCTCCTATGTATGATATCTATCTGTGTAATTGGTGCTTTTCTCCCTGGGACTCCACTGAAAATGGGCATGTATCCAGTCGGACTATCCCGGTCAACAAATATAAAATAAAAATAAATAAATAAAAATACTGTAAACAGCAGTCACTGAATTGTTGTAAATATGGCACATTTCAGTGATGGCCTTTACATCCTGTAGCTAATCTGACCAGTTGAAGCCTGCTGTTATACTAGTCACCTGCTAGAATACTTACAGTATATAACTGCAGTTTACTGCCACTGTGCTTAATTTCAGGAAGATCCTTCATTTAAAATTTTTTGTTTTTACTTTTACTGTACTTTACACTTAAATATTTCCTTGTCATTAAATAATTTTATAATTGCTTGGAGTGCTTTGTTTAAGGGGAGTAATCTGCAGATATTCTTTACTTTTATGAGACGTAGTATTGTTTACGACTTAATGGAATTATCTTCAATGCATTCAGTACCAGAAGCAAATCCTCACAATTACAAGAAGCAGTTATTCACTATTTAAAACAATTGTGTTCATAGTTAGTTGTTTCACAGAAGATTCATCTCCTACCTCATAAATGGCTTTCTTTGCCAGGTGTTGCCTTTACACATGAAGAGCATTTAAGATCAGTAAACAATAAACCTACTAGTGAGATATATGTGTATATATATATATATATATATATATATATATATATATATATATATATATATATATGAATTTATTACATTGTTTTAAAATGTATAGCTTTTTGACATGCAGAGAACTATATTACTTTTTATTTTGTTAGTGGTTTTATGCTCTTTTTCAAAACTATTCAGGATACTTGAACACTTTGCAAGAGGTATTTACCCCCACTTGTGTCTGACCATATTATACAGCATTCAAAATCTTAGTGAAATAATTCTAGACAAAATCAGATATAATGGGGAGACAAAGGTTCAAAGTAAAATATTTTTGCATTATCATGTATTCTCTCTGAAGGATACGGAGTCTGAAACTCAAATGTTTGTCATTATGTAGTGACTTCAGTACTCAGAGATTTGCTAGAAAATTATACACTTTATGAGGAACAGATCAAATACATGAGGCATAAATTTGTGCATGCTGCAAAAGTCTGGACAATTATGAGGTCAATGATATCAAAATTCTGAACAATTGTGAGGTCAGTGATATCTTAGAGGGGTTTCTTGGAATTAACTACCATATTAAATGTTAATATTAATAAAACTCTTCAAATGATTTATCTGCAAATGTCTACTACAAGTTATTAATGGATTTTTAAATGTTTCCAGTTCAATATGTGGCATAAACATTGAATGTAATTGACACCACTAAGTTGGAGTTGCAAACTAAGGATTTTTCTTTTTCATTCTTTTAACTTTCCTTCCATGCCAGGCAAAACTATTTGATCTTCTCTATTATTTAGAGAAACAGTATTTTTTCAGATGCTTATTATTTTTCACTAGACTACAAATACTAAGTTATTTTAATGCATTTATTTTGCTTGTGTTATTTCTTTATATACTACTACCAACTTTCAAATTTTCAGCTAGTTTTCCAGCCAGCTTTCATCAATATTTTCAGCCATGGACCTAGACCTGGCAGCGTTTAATGGAAAATACAAATGTTGCAAAATTGAGTGCAGTTGCTGTATATATATATATATATATATATATATATATATATATATATATATATATATATATATATATATATCTATATACATATACAGAGAGAGAGAGAGCAATGAATGAAAAGCTATTTCCCTATTTCCCTAATACCGCATTTTTCTAATCTCACACTAAGATACTGGATTTGCATTTAGTTGTCATGAAACATACATGAAAACATAGTCTCTCACACACTAATCTCACCATTACCTAGTTACAGACTTCAGTTCACTAAAACAAGTTTAGAATCATCACTCCCTCAGCCAAATACATAAACATTTCAAATCATCTCTAACATCTTCTTAGCTTAAATGATAAACCTAAGAACAGCCATAAAAGAAAACTGAATCATTCTAAAAACCCAAATATTCGTGTTGCAATAAAAGTAGCATCCCAGGAAAAGAAACCGATGCATAAGTATAGTCATCCCATACATAGATATATTCAGTAAAACAAGGTAAAGATAGATGCTTTGTTCTTCAGGTATATTAATGTTGGCAAATGTAGTGTAAATTTTACTTCACCCACAATTATACCTATTCCACAATCCTAGCCACTACATTTATATATTATGGAACAAATTCCCTTAGCCTTGTCAAAAGCTAAGAACATCTTATCCATGGACCCTGATGATATACCAGGTTGCTTGATAATTGTTGTCCAATATGCCCTCTCTGAACTTCCTACTTAACCTTTTTAATCTGAGCCTGGTTGCATTCTAGAAGCCTGGAAAACAGCCACTGAAATGCCATTACATAAGAGCGGCTGAATTACAGATCTGATAATTATAGACCAATTAGTTTGACTAGCCTTATATATAAAGGTATGGGTTGTATTATAATAGACCTTGTTAAACTAGACATTGAAAGTTTCTTAACCCTGGACCCTTATCAATTCTGCTTTGTCATATAGCCCATCTGAAATGATTCCTAATGTAGGCATTACTAACAAACTTTTAATTCTGACTATAAACCCTTATGTTGACAGATAGCTAACTAATTGTCTGACAGAACACGTGACACTTCTAAAAGCCAAAAAAAAAAGTTACAAGTAGTGTGGCACTGGGCTTAGTGTTAGCCCTCTGCTCTTTGTCATTTATTTTTCACATCTTTAGGCTGGCACTCTTGGCCTATATCTGTCTGTGTTTGCAGATGACTGTAAATTGTGTGTTGTTATTTATTATACCATGATCCCCCCAAAACGTGCACGCTGATTGGCCAGCGTGCCCGTTGTAAATCGAGTTATACTAATGGAAAAAGGTCTGGTCGCCCGGACTTTTTTCCATTAGTATAACTCGGTTTTTTAAAACACTGTCTCGCTATGTTAAACCCATTTAACATAGCGAGACAGTGTTTTTAAAACCCCCAACGGAGAAAGCAAGATCTCCGTTGCTTTTTAGTTCGCTATCTTAAATGATTTTAACATAGCGAGACAGTTTTAAAATAAGCAACGGAGATGTCCGTTGCTTATTTTCAAACTGTCTCGCTATGTTAAACTCATTTAACATAGCGAAACACTAAAAACAACGGAGATCTTGCTTTCTCCGTTGCTTTACAACTCTGATGTACTGCGCAGGCACGCAGTACATCAGAACTGCCGCGGATGCCAGACATCTGCGGAAGGGCAGTAAACAGGCATTATACTATGCCATTATTTAAGAAAAGTAATCGTTTCTTTTCTTAAATAATGTCATGTAATAGCAATAACTCACTTCTGGGTGTGGGTAATGCTAAATTTACCCACGGTTGGCTTTGTTTGGTCCTCGGGCCGCCTCGGGACCAAACCACGCCAACCGTGGGTAAATTTAGCATTACCCACACCCAGGCGTGGGTTATTGCTATAATCTTCTACTGACTCAAAATTTCTTCAACATGGCTTAAATCATATTAACAACTGATACAAGGACAATGGCCTCAAATTAAATGCAAAATAATATAGTACAGTTCATTGTGGTAAACAAAACAATTTCTCATACTCAGTAACAGACCCTTCAAATTAGTTGTTGTCATAAATGATGTAGAAACTCTTGTTGATAATTCCTTTTTACTTGACCATCATGTCTCAACATTATTTCAGAAAACCTTCTGTCTAGTTCATCTAATTTTCAAAGGCATATCACTAGATTTATGTTTATGCATATCTCACCAGTCCCATTACTGAATATAACATGTTTAGCATGCATGCTTTGTTCACACATGACACTCAACATCAGAGATAAAAAACTAAAAACATGGCCTCAAAACAGTCAGTCAGCAGGATAGATTGGCAACCATCTCTGTGTGCTCAGTCAATTATAGACTCTTAAACAGAGATCTGTTTCCAGCCATAAAAGATCCAACCTTTTTTAACTCCTTTTCCTTCACAGAACAAATTGCACCTCAAATACTCATTTAAATGAGCCAAACCTTCCTCAGCAGATAAATGAGACATGATGATTAAACAAGCAAATAACAGTCCTTGTGAAGTCATTTAAAGCTAGCTATGAATCCAAATTAGTTTCCTCAGCTAAGGACAACCATAAGGCATTCTTTAGTTGCATCTGTAACCTAAAAGGAAAGGCTCAGCTCTGTGCTGAACTGATAGTTAATGATACCACATATACAGAGCCTGTAGACATTGCTAACCTGTTAGCCGATGGGTTCTGTGAAAACTTCACTCCCTCTTCCTTGACAAACGTACCCCAAAACATCCATACCACCTGTCCTCTACCCTGTATCTCTAAAGATCAAGTTGTGAATGCCCTGTCTGTCAAAATACAGCATCCATGGGACCTGATAACATCCCAGGCTGCAACCTACATGGGCTCAAACAGGAATTAGCAACACCATTGGGTACTCTTTTCAATCATAATTTAAGCAGTGGCTTCATCCCAGCTGAATGGAAAAAGGCCACCGTTATCCCCTTGAACAAAGGTGGTGCTTCCACTGACCATGGGAACTATAGATCTATTAGCCTGACTAGCCTTATCTGCAAGCCCATGGAGAGAATCATCATGGACCTTATCAATAAGACATTGGTAACCTCCAAACACTTGACCCTTCCCAATTTGTTGCACAGAGCCTACCTAGACTTAGCCAAGGCTTTTGACACTATCTCCCACTCAGACATAATTGACAAACTCAGTCAGCTAGGTATCAACCTGTATATCATCAGATGGGTCTCTAACTGGCCCACTGATAAAACCCATATTGTAAAAATAGGGGAATCCACCTCCAACAGTAGACCTGTAACCAGTGGTGTTACACAGGGATCAGTCCTGGGGCCTCTACTGTTTGGATTCTGTTTCTCTGAAGTGCAAGCTAAAACTAAAAGTCTGTGGCTGTCAAGGTCTGCTGATTACTCAAACTGGGAGTGGTCATGGAATCTCCAAATGATGTCAACATCCTACAAGAGGGTCTTACACAAGCAAATGACTGGTGCCAAAGTCAAGGCCTTAAACTCAATTCAAAAAAATGTGTTATCATCACTTTCAGTAAGAGTGATGTGTCTGTTAACTACCACATCAATAACAATACCCTAAGTACTCACTCAATGGTGGCAGACCTGGGCACACAGGATGACAGCAGCCTTTTCTTTGATCACCATGTCTGTAGAGTGGTAAAATGGGCATTCTATATTACTCATCTTATAACCAAGAGCATTGCCTCCAGAAAAAAATAAGTTATAACCTCCCTGTGCTCTTCCCTCATCAGGCCGATAATTGAGTACAACGCTCCTTCTGGTATGTACCTTTCCAAACACCTGCGGCAATTGTAGACACCACAAAGCTTCCTCACAAGGAAAATTCAAGGTCTTCAGCATCTATCCCATGAGGACCATCTGAAATCACTGTCACTTTATTCTGTTTCATACAGACTGCTCAGAGGTGATATTTGCCTTGTATATAAGCCAATCTTTGACTCTGCTTTATTGGAAATGTTGCATATCCGTAAGTCAACTGGTGCACAGGTTACTCACTCTAATGGCCTTTACCTGATATGTCATATTAGTACAACCAGCTAGAGGAACATATTTGTCTCCCAGAGGTTACCACACCTTTGTAACCGACTCCTGCTTCATGTCAAGCAGAGCACCTCATTTGATCCTTTTCAAATATAGTCTGGAAGATGGGAAGGGTAACTGTAAGTTCACCCCAGAGGTTCCACCTATGTCCCTCTTGGACAGGGGGTAATAGGTGCTGATCATGGAAATAAGGGTAAAACTTAGCTAGGCATGTAAGGGCCCTAGGGTCATTAACCTAGTAACCTCCTATGATCCTATGAATAGATTCATACTCCAATGTATCCCACATCTTTGTATCAAACTTCCACTACATGTCAAGCAGAATGCCATCCTTGCCAGTTTCACAGTAAACATAGAAAATGAGATGGGCAGCCAAAGTTTCTCCCACTCTCTATCATTTCTCGCCATCCTTGAGGTTAGAGGAAATTTTTCATAAGGGATTTTTGGGTAGGGTTCTAATGGTCTTCGGACAGTCTAGTACTGACCTACAGCCATATGATCCTATGGCAGTAAATAATTCTATTTATCTTTTAAGTAGAAAGCAAACAGTTGCATTATGCTGCCTGAAATAAGTGGCAACTTTTCTTCAGGCTTAGGTTTAATGTTACATCATGTATTGGTGCTGAGTTTAAGACTACTTAATGCATTAACGATAGCTAAGAACTTACATCAAGAGCGAGGATCATATCAAAAATAAATGATTAGCCCAGCTAAAGAACATGACTTTCTTTTCATTTTAGAGCTTGTTAAAATTGCTATTAGCTGCATGTCTTATAACAAGAATGCATGTTATGGTCCGCTGTCAGACAAGTTTTATATAGTATTTGGGATAATTTAGCCCACTTATCTTAAACAGTTCCAAAATTATTTTATCACTGGTTGGAACCTAGACAAATGCACACTGTTGTAAAGTAGTTTTTAGAAGGGAAAACAATAAGAATATTGATTCCTTTTAATCTAGCCCATTATTAAGTGTTTCTCAAAAACATACTGTACCATAACATTATAAATTGTTATTAGCTTATGATTGTCAGCATATATTTTTAGAAATTTTCCCTCTGAAGGCTTTTTCTTCTTTCGGCTTTTCCTGGTTAGGGGTTACCACAGCAGATCACCTGTCTGCTCATGACTGGCAGTGGAGTTTTACAGTGTCGAGTTGCCAGCCCGGCATCCAACCTTCCAAAGAAGGCACACACATGCACACACTCACGCCTAGGGCCAATTTAGAGTGTCCAATCCACCTACAGCATGTCTTTGGGATGTGGGAGGAAACCGGAGCACCCAGAGGAAACCCACGCAACCACAGGGAGGACATGCAGACTCTGCACAGAAGGCACCCCAGCCAAGGATCGAACTGGAGAACCTCTTGCTGTGAGGCAGCAATGCTAACTGCTGCACCACCGTGGCTGTCCTTCTCCATCAGAAGTCTATGAACACTAAAACCATATCCAGACAGCATTTTTGTTTATTTGCATTTGTTAACAAGTAATTCCCAGTCAATATGCCCTATTTTGATGAATTGCCAGTGAGATTAATATACAAAAATATAACAGCGTATCTAAATACAAATTAGTTAACAAAATATCAGCATTTGCAGTTCAGACTGATAAAAATTACCGTATAAATAAGAAAATAGCACTTACATCAATAACTAATTAGAAATATAATTATTGCCTTCAGAATTTTAATTAGTCTTTACAAGTAATCATAAAAGTTTCAATTCAATGCACAGAAAATGTTATTTTGACCCTTGTTGTATATTGCTTGTATATGCTATTTCTTCCCAAGTAATCCTGACATATTTAAAAATGTAACACATACTAATTTGTTATTAATAGTTACAAAAAGTCAACAATTAACTTTCTCTTGCCTCCAGAAAATACTGTCAGTAGACAATTAAATGTGATGAGGCCACACTTTATTTATTTATTTGTTTGACATTTGTTAACCAGGATAGTTCGACTGGGTCACAAGAACAATTTCAGCTGAGGCCCAGGGAGAAAAGCTCTACAATTTTAGAAAATTGCAAGACTTACAAGCAAACTACAACATGTAAGTATATAGTGAGTACATTGCTAGTTTAACTGTGATAACACTTTACACAAAAACTTATAAGTAAAATTAGTAGACATAAGTATACAGTGAGTACATTACAAGTTTATCTTGATAATACTTTGCACAAAATTATAAATTTGACAAGAATTTTACAAATGTAACAAGACTTTTAACATGATACAGTGTCACTGCTTCAGTGATAGGATATTTGCACAATACCATTCTTCATGTTTGAATTGGAAGAATATTTGTGCTGTTTAGATTAGTTCATAAGGAGGTAGAAGGATAGGAGTAACATGGTACATTTTTTTCTAGTCTTGACAGTGCTAAATCGTAGCAGACATGTTAACGTAATTGAAGGAGGTATGGATGGGCTGATTGTGCATTAGCTTGGGTTTTTTCAGGTGCATAGTCATGATTTATTTAAATGTTCTTTTAGGAAGGCTTTAAAGAGAGGTAGGCTAGGAGTTAGCCTAATGTTGGGAGGGAGGGTGTTCCAAGATTTAGTAACAGAGCATGAGTATAGATTTTCTAGGGATTCTAGAAGGTTTGTAGATTTCAAGGAGGTTTTTATCTTCAGATCTGAGTGGTCTGTTTGGTTTGTAATCTTGCATTACGTCTTCTAGAGCTGGATAGACAGCAGGCCTTTAAATAGCTTGTGTGTTGCAATTAGGTGTGTATATGAAATCTGTTGTGTTAATTCTAACCAGTTTAATTCTTTGAATGACGAGCAGTGATGCGTATGGTGTTTGGAATTGGTTGCAAACTTTGCAACTTTTTTGGAGCATTGCTCTAATTTAGGTTTAGTGGAGTCCTGCAGATTGGTTAATATACAGGAGCAGTAGAGAAGTGATGGGAGCAGGAAGGTTTTACCTAGGATAGTTTTGGTTGCGGTGGTAAGGAATTGTCTGTTTCTGTAGAGTATTCCTATTTTTTATGTTTTTTTTTGCTATTTTGTTGAATATGAGGGTCAAACCTGAGTTTATCATCAATTATAATACCGAGTAGTTTAGTTTCTTGAACAATGTCTAAGATGGTATTGTCGGCTGCATAAATATTTAGTTGGCCTGGGTTGAGGGTGGTATTTTTGGGGTGGAATATCATAAGTTTATTTTTTGGGAGGGGATTTAGAAAGAGTTGAGACTCTGTAAACCATGATTCAATTGCTGAGAAAGATTGTTGAGTTTTGATTAGCAGTTCAGGGAGGGTATGAGAGGTGCAGATTAAGGATGAGTCATCTGCATACTGCATTACTGTTCCTGAGCAAGAGGATGTATATAGGTTATTGGTGAATATGTTAAATAGTAAGGGTCCTAAGATAGAGCCTTGAGGTACTGCTGTGGGATTTGGTTGGAAGGGGGAGGGATGGTTTGACCATTTAACTGCTTGCTTCCTATCATGTAGGTAACTTTGAAACCACTGGAGTGTAGAAGAGGATCACCCTAGGTTGGATAGTCTGTTAAGTAGTAAAGTGTGTGAAACATTACTGAATGCTTTTGAGAGGTCTAGGGATATTGCTGCTTCTAAATTACTTTTGTCTCTAGCTTTGTTAATGGTGTTGATAAGGATAGTAGTGCTGTGGATGTGCTGTGATTTGGCCTGAAGCCATGATGAGTTTGAGAGAGCAGGTTGTTTTTGGAGTAGATATTTTATGATTTATTGGTGAATACACCTTTCCATGATTTTAGATAGAGGTGATAGTATTGATATTGGGCAGAAATTAGAGATTTCCATGGAATGTCCTCTTTTATGAATAGGTGTTATAAGAGATAGTGTTCATATTGTAGGGACTACGGCTTCAGAGAGTGGCATGTTTATTAGGATGCTAACTGGATATGCAATTAGATAATTTTTAATTACAAAATAATTGTTTATTTACATAATTTAAATATGCACTTTTTTAAGATAAAGAATTATGTTCACTTTTTTGTACTGTCATTGCAAGAATAATATGTTTGTATTTATATTTAATAACAATGTACAGATGATAAAAACGAAATACCAGAAAATGCGTTATTGCATCCTTTGGGAAGCCATCTACCCCAGGGAACTACTACATTGACAATATGCAATGTGTGTCCATTGTTGTAAGACAGTCTTTCTGTATTGCACTGCTTTTTAATAAAGAAACTGTATCTAGATCTAGATGTGTCATTGTCCCCTTTAATCAGCCCTCATTAGGCCAGTCATTGAATATAACCACCCCATTTGGCATGCATCTGTCTGGACACATACAACAACTGGAAAACCCACAAAGATATCTTACTAAAAGGATACAAGGCCTAAAATACATGTCTTACATGAACTGACTCAAAAGCCTGTCATTATACTCAGTATCCTACAGATTGCTAAGATGTGACCTATGTCTGACATACAAGGCATCATCCAACCCATTACAGATGGATTTGGTGCTCATCATCAAGTCAAATGGCATCAATACTATTCAGTACAGGGATCTAAACCTCTTTTGCAACATCAACAAAATGATTTGGATAGACAGATATATCTTTGAAAGGATCCACTGCTCTGCAACAGATTCCCCATCTACATAAAACAAAGTTCATCCCTGTCCATATTTAAACTCAGCTTTTATCTATGAATGCGAAACAGAAAATTTACCACAGGACTGCTTTATACTATTAATGGACAGAAACAGCTCCTAAGTGCTTTATCCCATGCATGGGTCCCTTCAAATTATCTATGGCATGGTCCCAATTATTCTCATTAGGAACAATATATAATTATTAACCATGGGAAGGGTAAGGCCAATCTATACCCAAACGGGATAGATTACTTTGAGCACAAAAAGGGAAAACGGCTAAGCTTAAAATGGCCCCCATGGGAAAATAGCCTAGTACTTGCCTATGAACCTATAATTTTTTTCATTTTGTAACTGGTCTCATTAAAAACTGCATATCTAGCAGAATTATTATGATTATTATGATTATGATTATTATTGTTATAGTTGTTGTTGTGGTTGATTAGACTCTCCTTTTTATCTTGTCAATTAGTGGTAAAATAGTTACAAAAAAAATCTGAAGAAAATTAATTTGATTTAGTGGATTTCTGGATTCCATGAAAACATTTAATTTATAATAACTGTTAAGGCAGTTTTAGAGATTTGGCTCATTAAATTAAATTGATGTTCAGCACTCTTTTAATATGTGAAACTTGGTATCAACTTCCTTGTCATTTTCAGGTAGTATTTAAAATTCATTGGATTAATAGGTCAAACATATCACTTGTTTTTTTCATCAGACATCCCCACATATTAAAGATTTTCAAATCCTGTTCATTATTTAATATATGTATTATTTAGAATGTGTGTGCTCACAATCCTTTTTTTTTTCTTTAACTAGATTATGAATAGCACTCAGCTTTCATTTCCTTTCTATTAGATAACTCATACATCTTAACTATAGCCCTTTAGATTTTTTTGCTCTTGTTCTTATACTATTTATTTATTTGTTGAAACCTGTTTGCACAAGTGGTGCACAGATCAGTACTGATGAATTTCAGTCTCACCCTGGGTGAAATACAAATCATTTTATAAACAAAAAAGACAGAAATGTAAGCGATAACTGACTAGCTCATATTAGTTACATAAAAAACTGAATATGTACATTATAGTACAGAAGAGAGAGAAACACGCAATATTTACATTGTTTTCTTGAGTGCATCAGCCTTCAAGAATGATGTCAAAGGAAAAGAGGAGAGAAAAGCAGAGAAGGATAGTGTAGTAGATGAGATATCCTGTGTTGAAACAGGTAAATGTGGCTTTGATGAAGAGGTATTGTTTTAGTGCAGTCTGAGTTTGTAGTATGTGTTGATTTCCTTTAGGTCAATGAAGAAAGACTGACAAAAATAGGTGCATAAGAGGAGAATGAATATTCAGTGTTGTGGAGATTGGCTCTAGGGATAAGGAGTGATTGTTTGACTTGTGGGTTTATGCATGAAATTTAGATGTGATAGGAATATATTTCCAGTAGTGTGTAGAGTTTGGTTCCTACCCATTTGTAAGATTTTTGTTTTACAGAGAGCCATTTATCCTTTTATAGTGTAATACTTATAGAGAGGTGAGTTTTGAATAAATTGGCAAGTGCTTTTGGATGCTCTCTGGAGTCTGGTGGTGTTTTTCTTGGAGGGCAATGTGAAAATGGATAATTTACATTCTAGTTGTGAGAGAATAATTTCTTTGCTGATGGCTGTTTTTGTTGGTTGAGATAGAAAATGGAGATATATCTGGCCCGGAAGAAGATGCAGTTTATTTTTGCGCACATTTCATCAATCTGAAAAATGGAAATTTAGAAACTGATCATGCCATAATGTTAGGTATTTGAAGGTGGAAATTGTTTTGAAGGCATGTTTGTATAAGTCAAAGATCGGTAAAGAGTCAAGTATTTGCTAAAGCTTCTGTGGATTTCTAAAAAGAATAGTTTTGGTCATGGAGCAGTTGAGAAGTAAACATATGTAAATAAATAATAAATAAAGCAGTTCATGGTTTGTGAGCTATATTTTTGGAGTTCATGCAAGTCTGACTGAGGTTAGAAGTGAATATTAGTGTAAAAGCAACTGATGTTTCAAGAATCTTTATATTGCAAGATATCTTTGATGTTCTTTGCTATAATTTAAATTTCTATTTAAAACTTTTTTTTACTAAATCACTTTTATCTACTACCTTTGTTTCAAGTCATTCAGACATCATTATAGATGAACTCCAACAAGTTATTAAAAAGTCAAATTCAGTATAACAACATTAATCTAGATTGCATCTATATGTCATTAATCTTCAAAGGGGATCACTATTAGCATTATAGTCTTGCAAACAGTGATGCCAAACTTCTTACTTTATTTCTACATAGGTTCACTGACTAGAATAATATCATCATTGTCTATGTGCCTTCTCTTTGAAGACTGGAAAATAACATAAATATAAATATATCATTATCCATATAACTGTCCAGTATTTGTCGTATTTCAAATACATTCAAAATAAACTGTAAGAGCTAGATACATTCACATATAAGTCACACAGTCAAAGTGCATTCCACTAATCATCTTCCTTCCCAGGTCACACTGATGCTACAGCTCCAGCCTTATTTATTTAATGAGGTAGAGCACTGATCAAAATTGACAATAAACAGTCTCGCAGGCTGCACAGTATACAACAAGAAAGAAAACACATAGTGCAAAATGATGTGACAGCATGCACAGGCTATACCCAGTACACATTCATCACAAAGGTTGTCAGTTGATATTAATTCTAAAGTGAAGAGCACTGCAGAGGCCATTGCATATAAAACCAGTAATAACATTAACATTAAAAAATGCATATTATGACAACAATATTAGAGGCTGTTGATTTAAAAAGCTAGGTACCAATAATATATATATATATATATATATATATATATATATATATATATATATATATATCTATGTGTGTGTGTGTGTATATATATATATATATACTGTTATGATTAATCATTGTGTAGAGTGACATCACAGAAAGAGTGCAAGGACAGGGTTACGGTTTTGAGAGTGCAAGGAAAGAGTTACGGTTTTGGTTAGGTAATAGTCCTTACTTTGTAGCACTTGCATCTGCTTTGTTTGAAAATTAGTTGTTTAATTTGGGGTCTAAATCCTGAGTAGCACGACATGTTTTTAATTATTAAGATACCTTTATATATGGCTGCTCTGGCTAGAGCTGAGGGAAGGTGTTGACACGTTTGGGGCTTTGAAGAAGAGGTAGTAGGTTTTTGTTCTGATTTCAATATGTGTCTGAAAGGTAAAGATTTTATCTATTCAGATGCCAAGGTTTCAGAAGAAAGTGGTATTTTCAATGCAGTGGTTGTCCATGTCTGTTACCTGCAGACTGCTGAGGCATTTTGAAAATTCACTCATTTGTGTCCAAAACAATCCCGTTTTGATTACCAAATCACAGTCTCCCACTACTGTGCTGTTATCATCTATGTGCTCCTTATAATTAGGAAAGTCTCAACAATCCATCTGTTAGTAATTAGCAGGAATAATAGTTTTACATCTTGTTGTTAAAACATTTTAGCTCAGAATACAGACAGTCCTATATGAGAAAAAAATCTCATTTAACAGGACTCATTCAGTGCATACTCTTGGTCCCTGACAATATGGCAGTGCTTTCTCCCAATTTCCTGTTTATTAACATAAGATGACTTAATGCTAAAAAACATATCCTTGTCCTCCCTATCATCCCCTTCAGTGTATATCAAATCATGTCTTCTTGACTGTATCTGACATGTTATTTTTATTCTGTGCCTTACATAATTATAGTGACACATAATTTATTTTCTCCAGGTATTAATAGTTTGATAACTAAAGAAGTTAGACTCCAGGGGTAACAACCAGCAACCCAAGTCACTATTTCCAAGAAGGCACATCATAATATAGGGGCACCATTTTTTATTTTCATGAAAACAAAATAATCCAATACCCAATATGTAACATCAAGCAGCCTTTCTTTATCATCCTGGAGTATAAAACAAACACCACAACTGGTATGCAGAAGTAGATTTTCCATTTAATAACTTGATGTCTTTTCAGTTCTTGTTTGTAATTCTAGTGCTCAGGAAATGATCCCCAGGGCAGTGACACAAAGCATCACTCAAATCTAAATAAGAAAATCTAGGGGATACATGCAAAACAAGAACAACAGTCACTGTTTACACTCTATGGATTGTTACATTTAATCAATCACCTGTTTATTGTTTTTTTTCCCCCTCAGGATCATAATAAGTCAATTTTTCAAATCATAATACACATAGGTGTTCCATATAAATATCCTCCCACCAATACCAATATAACTAACTATACTGATTGCACATTAACTGGCTAAAATATTTTCATATTCACCTCTCCCAAAATAGCCATAACTCAATATCCTAAATAATGTATCTGACTCTGAATAAGCAATGAAAAGCATTAGTTAATATGAAAAGAGCACACCATACTTTGAAATTATGCATTACATTTCTGTAGAAAGATAAATCAGAAGTCTTCATGTCTAATTTAACAATACCAATAACTATAGAAATGTTCACCTTTGTACTTATCTGCATTTTATATTGTTTGAAGACTTCTGACCTCTGCTTCCCTCTTCATAAAAACATGCAATATATTTTTTATATTGGTCAGCAATAAAGCACACTCAAAATTCTACTCTTACTGCTCCAGATAATACATTTTTAGAGCCCCAAGAGGGCCTTAAACTTGCAGCCAACTGAAGAATCTTCATAAGTCTTTATTCCTTGTGTATTTAATTAAAAAAAGATTGTCTGTCGCTAAACTATTAACATTATTCCAATAAATATTACAGTTAAATCATATCAGCAGCTTTAAGAAACTGCTTAAAAGCTATCTGTCTAATAGGCAACAATCTGTCCAATGGCAAAGTGTACTATCCGCCTTACTCCCATCTACCATAGCTGTACCACAAGGCTCCATATTAGGCCCACTTCTTTTCTCCATATTTACCAATAATCTCCATACCACCACACAGCATGGTTCACTTATACAATACACTGAAGAGTCAACTCTTATCTGTTCAGCTCCATCACTTCCCACCCTACAACAACTCACTCAGGAATCCTCTAGCTCTGTAGAAAGTTGGATCAGTCATATTCAACTTATCCTAAACCCTAATAAAACCAAATTACTACTTTTCACCCCCAACAAAACTACCCCTCTATCTTTCACTATTTCCTCCAAACATAGCCCTATTATCTCTCCTTCTGACCATTACAAACTCCTAGGTGTTGAAATTTATAAAAAATCTACACTTCAATGTCATAATTTCACAAATTATCAAAAAAGTCCATAAAAAAATGGGAACACTATAAAGACACAGGAAATCCTTCTCAAAACAAGCAAGGATTACCCTAGCCCAAACTCACCTCTTGTCTACCCTAATGTATGCTGCTCCAGTTCTTACCCATCTTAGAAAACTTGACCTTACCAGACTCAAATCAGGTTATAATAAAATCACCAAGTTTGCAAACAACCCCACCTTTAGAACCCACCATTGCCTTGTTCTAAGGGAACTGCGATGGCTGGAACTTCCCCAGCTACTAACCTATCACCAATTTATCATTACCTTCAATGTGGTAACACATCCAGAAAAAAAACCTGCACTAGGCCAACTTCCCACCCACTATAATACAAATCGTCCTCTCCGATCTTCCAACAAACCCCTCCTCTGTATCTCTAGGGCTAACAATACTGCAGGAAAAGCACTGTTCTCCCACTCCATAGCTAAAACCTGGTCTAATCTCCCTCCTGCTTTGATTTATGCCCCTACTTCTTCTCACTTTAAAAACTCACTTAGAACACACTTAAAGAATAAGTGGTTAATGCCCATGTATTACATAAGTCCTCAAATTATTTCACTTATATACCTCAATTCCTAATATACCTACTGTAATACATATTACGGTCTAGGTCTTCTCCTAATGCTGATTAAATTTGTTTACTTATTCTGTTATTAATCATGTGTAACTATTTTTTTTCCTGAATATATAGTTCCTGTTACGTTGTCTGCTGTATACTGTACTTTAACATATTGTGTAAAATTTTACTTACTGTGGAGCTTTTCTCCCTGGGCCTCCAGTGAAAATGGACCTGTGTCCAGTCAGACCATCCTGGTTAACAAATGTAAAATAAAATAAAAATGAATAAATAAATTCAAAGTAGATCAGCCTGAGCTAACAAATAGCAATTCTAAGTTAAAGTATTCCAATAGTATTCTAGGTACAGTAAACATAACAGTATTAACAGATGCACTAATACTTATTCCAATAATACTTTATGAAAAATCCTTCCCTAAACAGTACTGCTATTTAGACAACTTATGCCTGGACCTAATGTTTTATTTATCTATCCATCCATCTATCTAGCCTTATGTATAGATTTAGTTAGTTATTTGACTGATTGCAGTGGTCTCATTTTTTGAACAGGAAGTAATTAGTAAAGAAGTCTTATACGGAAGGCCTACAAAGTGTTGTTCTCTTATTAAGAAATAATTTACACACCGATACAAATAGTTTTACTAAGAAAGATGTCATTTTTAATATAAATGTTGTCCTTTTATATACATTAGATTGTAAAACTATTCAAGACATTAGAAAGAATGGGAATACATTTTCTCGCACTGAATAGTTAGGTAAAATGTTGGGAGAAGCACTAGTATATAACATGCAAATTAGAAAGAAATGGAATGTTAAAGAAAACAAATAATTGCAACAAGAAAAAAAACAGTGTTTATAAGTGTGGATACTATAACAGATGTAAATTTATCAGTGAGGGTAACAGTATTTCAGCTGGGAATTAGTGCAAAATAATTACGTGTGAAATGGCATTTAAATGTAATTCAAAGGGGGCCATATATTTGGGGATATGCTAAACACATCCAACATAATATGTAGAGAAACATGGAAGGAAGTTTCAGGTCAGAATATTTGAATATAACCCTAATATCCATGATAATGACCCAGCCAGTATATTGGCTATGCATGCTGAAATATCGAGATTTTATTTTTTGGTCTGGTAAAAATGCAGTCAGATATACAATCAGTGATAATTCCAGCAATTTTCAGCTGGTATGGCCTAAGCCAGAGGAGAGGAATCCATTAGAAGTCTCTGTGCACTATATCGATATAATGGATAACAAAGTATAAAAATATTAAGGAAATTATGAACAGAAGAGACAATTGTTAGAATGGGTTTTGCTCCTAACTGGCCAAATCTGGTCACAAACAATCAAAACCTCTTCCAGAAGTGAATAAATCCCATCAGGACTAAATTCTTCATCTGTAGATTATTGTGATTATACAATGATGTAAGGTCAGTGACATTTTTTTAATCTCTAGAGCATAGATGGGTATTAAAAAGAAGCTCAAAGTGTCAAAGGCTAATATTAGAAAGTGAAAGATGATTTCTTCATTTTTTTTAAATATTTTTTTCTCCACTAATCTGTTACATACTACTAACTCTATAATCTACCCATCAGTTACAGCTTATATTTTCATATTTTTGTGATGACATCTTTTATTCATAATGCCAGAGCACACCAGGGAAAGTTTCACATAGCTGAATGGAGACCCGATACTACAGGTGTACAAAAGGGCCTATATTATAACAACTAACAATCAAATGACTGAACGTTGTTATATCGAAATCAAAATTTCAAATTCACAGCACATCGAACTACTAGAACAGTGATTTCTTTCCCAGGGAAAAAAAATCATTGTTCCCAAAAAAAAAAAAAAAAAAAAAAAAAAAAAAACACGCATTCAAACATTACATAGTGGGGCTTCACCACACTCGATGGTATGTGCCCCCACCCCCCCTACTTAAATATACCAACTCCGAGATTGCACTACAGTGTCGAAAATGGCAAAGTGACTGAAGCGGCCAAGCGACTTCTTTCCCAGGGTAAGAATTTGCTTATATGCCGCTTTGTCATTTTGCATTTTCGACATTTGAAGTTCGACCAAGACGCATTCGACAAAATGCATCTTCGGTCTTCTGATAGGAACCCTATACAAAATTGTTCTTGTAAACTTCTGCAAGAGATCTATTGTTGAAATTTTACAATATTTCTTATGTCCAAAAGTACTGTAAGAGAAGGATTCATCCCATGAAAGAAAAGTCCATCATATTGAAGCCCTCACATTTGAACTACAACAACCAAAGACTACTTTCAAACTTTTTAAGCCTAAGCCTTCTTCATAATGGTAAATGAAGTACAATAAATTAAAAAAGCTAAAATGCAAACATCACAAATGTTTGTCAGGATAGGTGCCTTCTGGGTTTAATATAAGGTAATAAAATAAAATAATGCAAAAGCAAATGCAGTCACCAGGAATTATCTATTATAAACAATGTTGGGCTCATTTGCAGTCATTAAAGTAAGCCTAATGACCACTGATTAACTATAAAATGAAACGTATTGTACTGCTTTTTTAGCAATGCTACACACAATTGTGTTTTTGAAGTCTTGGCAGCCTCCTTTCAGCCATTCTCCTACCTTTTCAAAGTTATTCACTTGGATTCAATAAACTCCATGTAGGCTTCGTGCAATGGCTATACAGAGTTTGCAAGTGTGCGTGGTGATGCTCGGTGAGCAGCGGCGCTAATTACATATCCATGCTGTGCACCGTGTTTAAACATAAATAAGTGAAGTTTCATGGCTGGCAACAGTATTGTCAGGCAGGAAACCATGTAAAGCAACATGGATAGCAATCTTGTTTACAGCAGAGCACAGTCAGTTACCGTATTTGCACACAATGATCACCAGAGCGTAACATGTGAGTTTCAATCTCTTAATGCAAGAAATCTGAATAAAGCTCAACATAATGGGGCGACAATGACCCAGAAATATGGACATATTCTACATATTTGCACATTAGAAATGTGCTAGAATGACAAGACTTTCATGTTGATACATTTTCTGAAGGATATGAAATCTGAAACTCAAATGTAAGTACATTATTTAGTGACATCAGTCTTGAGATCATCCAAGTGATATCACAGAAAGTCATACATTTTATAAGGAACAGACCAAAAGATATTAGGCAAAAATCTGGACATACTGTGAAAATCTGGAAAGTTGAGAGCTATGATATGTATATGGTCCAAACACAGTACAGCATAGTGTATACAGTGCAGAGTATTGTGAAATCCCATTCCTGGCATTTTATGCGCCAATGTTGTGTAAATGACCTGTAAGTGTACATGGACTGCCATGTAAAATAAACACTCAGGAAAGTGTGTGTATTCTATAGGGGCACACAGATGAATTGTAGGAATAAACACAGGGAAAGAGGACAGGTGAAATAAGGTAATGCACAGCAGATGAGTTCATTTCAATGGAAGACAGCTGTAGCAGAAACACCAATTACATATCAATATGGTACAGTAGGAACTGCACAGTGAAAATGTGTATTATGTGACTGTCACACAAGGTGACATAACAATGGGAAGATGTCTGTGTGAGATAAGCATCCTTACACGAACAATGCAGAGGACATCTATCAGGGATGTAATATACAATTGAGGTAGGGCACATTTTGTGAAGCTGTGCAAACTGATTTGCCTGAATATGAGTGTAATCACAGCAGAGGTCTTCAGCAAGTCGGATACAGATAAAGGCTCATAGACAATATTAAAAGAAATGCACACAATCATGGACAATATCAGAATAGTACCACCAGTAATCCCATGCGTCCGACATAACATATGTGATTTAGAGTGATCAAAGAGAGATCTACACCTGTACAACTATTATGACATGTCTGCACTCTATAAGGGCAGTTACACACACTGTTCTGACACTGTAACATTTGCTGGATGGTGTTAGGATGAATACTGCTATACCTCTATGTGACACTATGATCAATACAGGCTAGTTGAGATGAGTGCATGGCATATATATATATGACACAATCCTCACTGCCACAAATGTTACCCATGCCATTGATGTTGTCAGACAGTTATGTATGGACTGTGTGCATCACTGGAACAGGTATCACACATGCATCTGGTGTAACAACTTGATGGGGCTTCCGCACCATCAGACAGTAAATGTTTATCCCACAAAAAGAACACCTAGGTATGGCCAATAAGATGTGTGACAGCTCACTGTGGCAATGGTGGTACACTTCAGTTACACATCACTGGAAGATGTGTAGTGAGGTACATGAAGAAGCACTGTACTCAGTTATTGGTGTGATGAAGGCTGTGAACTATAGAGGTACTATGGCCTGTGATGTGGATGTCCTTCATGTACTCAGTAGTTGTGTTACATACAAGGATGTAGCCAGTACTGTGGCCACATGCTGATGTATGTTCCACATGCAATCTACACCAGGACACAGGTCACATACCTGTTGGTCTAATTATAGGTTGTGATGCATACCTTATGTCTGAGTTCTGTGTTTGTTTTCCTGACATGAAAAATCCACACATCTTTTTGTGCTATTACAGGTATTGTCATGGCTGTGGCAGCAATCTGTGGTGTATGTGTTGATATTGAATGTATTATACTAATATCACAGTTGGAATCAATGATTGCCCACAATCTGTAGTCCTTCATACAGCTGTTTGGACACAGGATGTGTATGTCATTTGTGGTGTCTGTGACTTAAATGATGGACAGGAAAGGGCCTAGCAGACAGCCCTGCTGTATGGACCTGATCACTGGACCTGAGATATAGTTCACTTCACACATTTCAACATATGTTGATGCCATGTATGTGATACAGTGGTCTCCTCACCTGGTTTTGTAGGTGTTTATGGCCACATCTAACAGCATTGAGTGAATACCTCATTGTAGATTTGTGTCAAATGCCTTGGGTTATCAAATTCAAAAGGATGATGGTGTTGTTATCACGCATGCCCTCAATGACCTATTTGAGGACATCTAACAGATAAAACAGACATGATGTAGTGTTAACAACTCACTCAGGTCTGTTGCACACAGCCAGCCTATTACTGGTGTCCATTTAGTAAGTGTTCCATTATGACATGCTGGTCTACTTCACAGATGAGGAGAGTCAGAATGTGTGTATACATGCATGCATTAGGTGCTGCCCCCCCAACTCACATGGATGCATGTTGATGTACATCCTGCTACAGGAACATAGTCTGTGTGGAGGGTGTGTTGAAGTGTGTATTCAATCATATCAGGAAGGTGCATGTGCTGAATCACATGATAGGTGATCGGTGATGTTGTCACAGCCCATTGATTCTGTGTGATAGGCCTGAATGAAGGTAAGACAGTGCATACTGGCTATCCTGATATGCCCTAGAGTTTGGACACAATCCCTTATACGTGTATCACTGAAAAACTCACCCAGCTGGGGAGTAACCCTTACATCACTAGATGGGTAACCAACTGGCTCACTGACGAAATGCATATTTTGAAAGCTGGTGAATCAACCTTTACCAGTAGAGCTGTCATCATTGGCATACCCAAGGGATCTGTGCTTGGTCCTTTATTGTTTGGATTCTATTTCTCGACAGTTCAGGCTAAAGTATATGGCCTTTGGCTTACCACATTTGCTGAATCATGCATAACTAGGTGCAATCATTGAGTCCACCTATGATGATAACATACTACAGAAGGGGCTAACACCGACAAATGATTGGTGACAAAGCCACATAGTCTACAAATAAATTCAAAAATGTGTCTTATTTCATCCTTCTGCATAGAGAAATTCCCTGCTAATTACAGCATTGACAACAGTTCTGCTATGATGAAACCCAGTGATGCAAGCACTGGGAACACACATTGATGGCAATATGAACTTCGACCACCAAGTGTCCACACTGGTATTGAAAGCCTATGTTGTGCACATCATATGCCATGCCATCATATTCAAATCTGAGGATTATATTACAGCACTGTACTCAAATCTGATCAGAACACTAATATAATGCTCTCTTTTGCATTTACCTCACCAGACACGTGCAGCAGCTGGAGAGACCACATGGGTTTCTCACCAAGAAAACACAGGGCCTACAAACCATGCAATGGCATGTGAATAGACTGAAAGCTATGTCACTGTACTCTGGATTATATAGGATGAGGTGACTTCTGCCTGGCTTGCAGACCAGTCTCTGACCCTGCCCTGGTGGGAATAGAGCACATCCACAAATCAGATATAGCTGATAATATCAGCAATATTTGGTGAAGATATCATGGTAATAGTATTGTTCCACGTGCTAGTATAAAAGGCTCTCTGTAATGTAAAGAACTCTGTATTTAAGGCAAGCACCGCATCTCAAATCTGACTTTGTCTGTCTCAGACATCACTTTATAGCTGATAACATCAGCAGTGTCTGGAGAGGAGAATATGGTTATAACAATGCCCCACATGCTGGTGTGAAAGGCTTTCTATAAAGTTGAGCCAATGCACAAACATGCACACACACACACACACACACACACACACACACACACACACACACACACACACACACACACACACACCCCAGTTGACTATAGTGAAGTTGACTATAGTGAGAACAGAACCCATACATATCTAAGTACACAGACTACAGAGTTCAGTACTTTATACAAGCACCATGGCACAAGTCTGACTTTTACAAGACTATTGGACAACTTATAGCGGATGACATCAGCAATGCATGTAGGAGAGAAGATGTTGGGCGGCATTAATAAAATGGATGTATAGGCATGTACAAGTGTCAAATACTGTCAATTCAAGGGATTGGAGTGGGAACTGTAGGATATACACTTATGATTTTCTGACTAGAAACCCAAGCACACACAGTTGACTACAGTAAAAGGTTTATAGGTGGATACTAGGCTATCTGCCTGAAGGCATTGATAAGCCTAGCCAGAAAGAGTTGGCTTTCGCCGCTCCCTTAGATTACTTCCCCTGTGCCTCTGTCCAGCAGATCCATTAAAATGGTTCCCAGGGTATACTTTCTGTTTCTCATCCACTCATCAAGGTTTCTCTTGAAGATGGTTAGTGAGGAGCTCTGCCTAATGTAGACTGGAATCCTGTTCCAGAGTATGGGAAGTCTCTGGGACAGGAATCTATCCCTCCAGCACGTCCTATTTATTGTTGTGGTGAGGTTTAGATTCCTACAGCGTGTGGCTCAAGGGGATATGGTTTTCTTTAGGTGGAGCATTTCCACTAATTCTGGGTTGGACATGGCCTTGTATGTCAGGCAGAGATCACCTCTGAGTAGGCAGTATGAAACCGAGAACAGCTGGAGTTTCTTCAGTCGAGCTGCATAGGGCATCTGTTTGCGATATTGTTTCACAAATGCACACAGACATACACACACACACACACACACACACACACACACACACACACACACACACACACGCACACACACATGGACATATGCTCACACACACACACACACACACACACACACACACACACACACACACACACACACACACACACACACACACACAGAAACACACACCATAGTAAACTACAGTCCGGTTTCATTCATTTAAAAAATAAATGGCTGCTCAGGCAGTTATAGTAATGGCTCTGCATGAAGCATCTCCATTCTCTGTTATGTCCCAGTTACATTATACCACACATTACATTTCTAGCCCATGTACACTGTCCATCATAACAAAGAAGAAAAATAAAATAACACTTTTTTATGTTGCTTAGATGGTAAGTCTTTGTAGAAATCCTTCATTTATTACATTATCTCTCAGATATTATCTCTTGCAATATGTTTATTATGTAACCTCTATAAATATTTATCATTATTAGTGGTAATGCCTGAAAAAGGTACCTGGGCAAGTTCATATCACATACATAAATAAATAAATACAATGTCATAAGTGCCTAAAATTCCAGTTTCTCTGGTATAAATCTAAGCAATGCTTGATTTCAAGCGGCATCTGATTTTCAAACTATATATTTGAACACTTTTTGAATACTTATTCACGATAGGTGCATCGCAGTTTTGACTTTTCCAGCAGCAGAAAATATGAATTCTGAACAGAACCCCTATCTAAGTACACAAACTACAGAGCACAATACTTTATACAAGTGCCACTGCACAAGTCTGACTTTTAAAAGGTTGCAGTACAACTTATAGGTTCATAGGTTGATACTAGGCTATCTGCCCTAGGGCATTTACAAGCCTAGCCAGAGTGTGTTTGGCTTTCGTCACCCTTTTAGATTTGTAGACTGTGCCTATGAATAGTAGGTCACAGAATATAGTCCCTTTACATTAGTTTATTGTGCCTCTGTCTAGCAGGGACCCAGAAGTGATCCCGGGGGTATACTTACGATCTCCCATCCACTCATCAAGATTTCTCTTGAAGAGGGTCAGTGAGAGGCTCTACCTAACCTGGACTGGGATTTTGTTCCAGAGTGATGGGAGTCTCTGGGATATGAATCTGTCCCTCCAGCATGTCCTATTTATTTCTGTGCTCAGGTTTAAGTCTCTAGAATGTGTAGCTCTAAGGGATTTGGATTTCTTCAGATGGAGCATGTCCATTAACTCTGGGTTGCACATGGCTTTATAAGTCAGGCACAGATCGCCTCTAAGTAGGCGGTAAGCAACTGAGTAAAGCTGGAGTTTCTTTAGCGTAATTGCATAGGGCAGCTGTTTGAGTCCCTTTATCCTCTTGGTGAGGTACTTTTGGGGTCTTTCCAGTTGCTGCAGGTGTCGGGTAAGGTACATCCCAAATGGGGCATTGTATTCAATTATGGGCCTGATGAGTGATGAATAGAGTGGCACAAAGACCTCGCTTGAGCTGGATGTGAAACCTTTCATGATGAGGTGGGCTATATAGAATGTCCTTCTAACCACTTTGGCAACGTGATTGTCAAAGGAGAGATTACTATCTACTTGGGTCCCCAAATCCCTAATTACTTCCTCCATACTTAGTGTGTTACCTCCTATGTGGTAGTCTGTGGGCACTTTGTTTTTCCCAAAGCGGATGACTATGCATTTTTTTGCATTTAGCTTTAGGCCATGACTTTGTCACCAGTTATCTGTCTCTGTGAGACCCTTTTGGAGTATGCTTGTGTCAGCTGGGGAGTCTATTATGGCACCTAGTTTGCAGTCATCTGTGAACTTTGTCAGCCATAGTCCTCCCATGTTTGCCTGTACCTCAGAGAAGTAAATACCGAACATTAGCACTGGATGACATTAGCACTGGATGTAGGAGAGAAAATTTACAATCTCCTATCCAGTTGTTAGGGCTGAGTTTGAATATGGTCTTTGATGACCACTGGTTCACATGCAGTAGAAGCCTATTCCAGAGGAGTAGCAATGACTGGGAATTATATCTGTATCTCCAGCATGTTCTGTTTATGTCACATGCTAGACTGAGATCCCTGGAGAAAGTTATTCTTGTCCAATTTGATTTGTGAATGTCTAGCATTTACAGTAGGGCAGGGTCTGAGACTGCTCTGTAGGACAGGCAAAGGTTGCCTCTCAGCAGCCTATATGATACTGAGTACAGTGACAAGGCTCAGTTTTCCACACATGTCATGTTTTGTAGGCCCTGGATTTTCCTGGGTCAAAAACCTCTGTGGTTTCTCCAGTTGTTGCAGTTGTCTGATGAGGTACATACAGAAGGGAGCATTGTATTCAATTAGTGGGCTGATAAGGGTTAAGTGCAGTGGAGCTATGACCTTCTTGGTCTTGGATATGATGTCCTTATTTATGAGGTTTTCAATGTAGAATGCATGCCTTACCACTATAGACACATAGTGATCGAAATTTAGATTGCTATCAACCTATGTTTCCAAGTCTTGCACCACTGAGTTTGAGCTTAGAGAGGTGGTATGTATATCATAATTATCAGGGGTACTTCTTTGCCAAAGGGGACAATGGGTTTTTTTCATTAAGTTTCAATCTGTGAGTTTGGTGCCAATCATTAATCAGTGTCTGCTCTTTCTGTAATCTGTTAACATTGTTGGTGGACTCATAGGTTCAAAGGTTCATAGGCAGGTACTAGGCTATTAGCCCTAGGGCCTATATAAGCCTAGCCTAAAAGGTACCCTGGCTTTTGCCACCCAAGAAAATTATTTTCCTGTGACCCTGTCTAGCAGCTCCACAGAAGTGATCCCTGGGGTGAATTTCCTATTTCCCATCCAATCATCAAGCTTTTTCTTGAAGAGTGCTAATGAGGAGCTCTGTTTGACATAGATAGGTAGTCTGTTCCAGAGTATGGGAAGTCTCTGGGACACAAATCTATCCCTCCAGTATGTTCTGTTTATTGTGGTGACAAGATTTTGGTCCCTAGAGCATGTAGCTTGGAGGGATTGGGATTTCTTTAAGTGGAGCATGTCCAACAGCTCTGGGTTTGACATAGCTTTGTATGTTAGGCAGAGATCTCCTTTGAGTAGGTGATATGCGACGGAGTAAAGCTGGAGTTGTTTGTGACGGTCTGTGTAGGGCATCTGTTTGAGGCCAGTAATCCTCTTTGTGAGGTATTTCTGTGGCCTTTCCAGTTGTTGTAGATGTCTTGTGAGGTACATTCCAAAAGAAGCATTGTACTCTATAATGGGTCTAATGAGTGATGAGTAGAGGGGAACAATGACCTCTTTTTTTCTGGATGAGAAACCTTTTGTGATGAGGTGAGACACAGAGAAGGATTTCCTGACCACTGAGGTGATGTGAATATCAAAGGAAAGACTACTGTTCACCTGTGTCCCAAGGTCTCTTATCACACTTTTGGCATTAAGTAGACTACCACTTATGTGGTAGTTCATGGGTACAGAGTTTTTACCAAAGGGGATGACAATACACTTTTTGGTATTGAGCATCAGGCCATGGCTTTGACACCAGGCATCTGTCTCAATGAGGCCCTTTTGTAGTATGTCCACATCGTTAGGGGTTTTGATTATGGCTCCTAGTTTGCAGTCATCTGCAAACTTTGTTAGCCAAAGATCTTATGTGTTAGTCTGTACTTCAGAGAAGAAGATATCAAACAAGAGAGGACCCAGGACTGAACACTGTGGCACTCCACTTGTCACTGGTCTGAAGTCGGATTTGGAGTCTGCTACTTTCACAGTGTGGGTTCTGTCTGTAAGACAGTTGGAAACCCATCTTGTGACATAGGGATTTATACCTAGTTTAGTGAGCTTATCTATAATTCCAGAGTGGGGGATGGTGTCAAAAGTCTTGGCGATATCTAGATAAGCTGTGTGAACCACCTTACCCTCATCTATGGCTTTGGTGACTGCTTCAAAGAAGTCAATCAGGTTTAGGAGACATGATCTGCCTTTTACAAACCCTGAACTGGGTAGGGTTCAGAGTTTGAAGATTTCCAATGTCTTTGTTTATGAGTTCCATGATGATACGTTCCATGGCCTTGCAGACCAGGCTCATCAGGCTAATGGGGCGGTAGTTCTCAGGGTCTGTCCTGGCTCCCCCTTTGTGGAGTGGATAACCATTGAGGTGCACCATTCAGTGAGCACAAAGCCTGAGGTGAGGCTATGATTGCACATGGTACTTAGGTAGGGTGCCAGTTCATTCTGTAGTTCATGTAAAACACAGCCTGGGATATTGTCAGGTCGCATAGATGTTGTGTTCATGGCTTTGGAGAGTGTGTTTTTTATCTGTGCAGCGATGATTAAAGGAACTTTTTATTCTTCCGGTATAGAGATGGGCCCTCTAGGGGGTGAGAGTGCGGTAAAGTTAGCACTAAACCTAACTGCCAGGATATTGGCAATATCAGTTGGTTATGTATATTTAGTGCCATTGTGCAGTAACTCAGAGCAGATTTGAGTGTTGCCATTGATATTCTTGACATAGCTATAGAATGCTTTGTGGTTGTCTTTAGAGTCAGTGGCAATTTTGTTTTTGTAACTAGCTTTGCAGGATTTTATGAGGGATCTCAGCTTCTTACTGAAGTTGACCAGGCAGTCCCTCCAGTCATGGGACTTTGCTCTTTTTTTGCAACAGTTTATTTCTTCTGTTGTAGAGATTGTTTATGGCAGAGGACCACCAGACTGGCTTCCTTTTTTGGAGGATAGCACCTTGGTTATATTAGAGATAGCATGATCCATGCACTCGTGTAATGTTTATAATGTGCATTTGTGTAGGATTCAGCAGTCATACCTCTATTGTCCATCTGCATGGGTGTCATGAAGTTTGCCACTTCTGTCTTAAGAAGTGTGAAGTTGGCTTTAGAGAAGTTTTTTACGGTGGTTTCTCTAATTGGGGGTGGGAGCGGGATGTGGATGTCTAGGATGATTAGCTTGTGGTCAGATCTGACTAATGAGGAATTGACCTCTGTTGTGGAACAATGGTTGCCCATGTTGGTAATGACCTGGTCTAGGATATTGCTGCCCCTGGTGGGGGTTTGAATAAGTTGATCCAAGGCATTGGAATTTATGATTTCCAGAAAGTGTTGAGCAAAAGAGTTGGTACATGAGTAGTTTTCCCAGTTAATGGTGGGGTAGTTAAAATCACCCATTATTAGGGCATTGGGTTGTACCCTAATACTTTCCAGTGTTTCACGAAATGAGGAGTGGGAATCCTGGGGCATGGTGGGAGGTCTGTAGCAAGCTACAATTTGGATTGCGGTCTTGCCCAGAGTTAGTTGCACTTGGATAATCTCAGATGCATTATGCTGTGCAACTAGCCTGGAGGTGTGGATATCCTTAATGAATATAGAAACGCCTCCACCTTTAGTGCTTCGGTCCGGGTTAGGTGGCCGAAAGGTGTGGTATGAGTTATAGCCTGGTAATGCAGGGGTGCTCTCTGGAGCTTTGAACCAGGTCTCTGTCACTGCACAGATGTCGATATTCTCCATTTTAAGGAGTGCCTCAAGTGAGTGCATTTTGAGGTTTAGACTTCTAGCATTCTAGCATTGAGTAGCATTACCCTGAGATACCTCAGACTCTATATGGTTTTCCCCAGTTGACAGTCATCTGTAGACTTGGTAAACCACAGGCCATCTATCTTTGCCTGGACTTCAGAGACATAGATTTCAGAGAGTAGAGGGCCCAGTACAGATCCTTGTGGTACTCCACTCTTAACTGGTCAAATGATGGAGGTGGACTCCCCAACTTGACAGTGCACATTCTGTTGGATTAGCCAGTTGGTTATCCATCTAGTAATGTATAGATTAATCCCCAGATGGGAGATTTTCTCTATGATACCTGAATGGGGGATTGTAACAAAGGCCTTTGCTAAATAAACATAGGCAGTATGTCCTGTTTTTCCTCATCCAAGGCTTTGGGAACATTATCAAAGAAGTTCACTAGGTTTAATTATCAAGATCTACCCTTGAGAAAACCAAAATGGTTCAAGTCAAGAGTATTGAAGGTCACCTATGTCCCTGTGGGTAAGGTGCATGATGATTATTTCCATAGCCTTGCAGATAAGGCTGGTTATGCTTATGAGTCAATAGTTCCTAGGGTCAGTTGATGGATGTGTAGGCATGTTCAACTGTGAAGATAGTTATAGTTCTGCATGCTACCAGATTAACATGCATTGCATATCACACACCGTTTGATATTAATTTAGGGAGTGTAGTTGATATATGTGTGTGAAAAAGTCCTGAGACACCAGGGTTGCAGTGCATGGTGGGAGGCAACACATAGCTGTATTGTAAATTAGTGACATATTGTTAGATAGGACCTTCATTTTGTTATGTTTCCACAGGTAGTTTCATGGCATAAAGAGTAAATGGACAGTAAACAGCAGTAATACATTATAATAGTGCTTTTGCATAGTGCAACTTCCATGTCATATAGATTGTGATAAGTTAACTGGGATCTGAAAACTCATCTCCTATTTGGCCTTAAACTTCAGCCTGTAGCACATACACATGAATTAAAGGAACAGCAGACCCTAGTATTGTTTCTGTGTTGATTCCTTTCCATAGCTGCATTCCAAAAGGTTTTGGAATTCACAAGGAACACCAGCACTGAGTCTACACTGTTACTTTATATCTCGTTGAATAGCTGGTGTTGAAAGTGGTGTAGCTATGGGGGCACACTGTACCCCTACTTTTCTTAATATTGTGTTGTCTGTTTGGGAGGACAAATACATGTTTCAGTCTGGTTATGCTAAGTTCTGAAATTTATACAGGTGCTTCCATGAATGACATTTGTATTTTTTGGAGGGGTCCAGATGATATGCTAATGGGGGTTTTAGATTATATTAAGACAACTACTCAATTTTTAAAACTTGCTTTTAACATTTAGAAGGAAGAAATGAACTATTTTGATGTGTGGATTAAGAAAGATGGAGTCCTCAAATGACTTATTGTTTATTTTTTTCCTAATAAAATGTATTCACTCTATTACTCTCATGGTTTCTGATTCTTGACAGTGCCTGTCTCCTGTCTGTTACAAGTTACTGCAGTTTCTGCTGGGATTGGGCATTGTGTTTTTTTCTATTTATTTCTAACTTATTAGAATTTCAAAATCCGAAATGCTTGGCTCAATGTAGCAAATGCAAACACAGTGCAGGTACTCCCTCAGGGTTTGTTGCTAATGGATTGCAACTGTGAATTATTACTGGTAGGGAGAAGGAAAACACAACAGCAATGCAGACTGCCCTACCTCCAGTGGGTGTGTGAGGTTAGACTTACACATTGTATATAAGTCATTTTATCAAGGTTGGAAACTTAAGTAAGCAGCACACAATTCAAAGGTCCTGTTTATTAACATCCAACCTTCCCTTCAATTGTTGACAACTGCATATGTTTGCCATTTAATATCCTCACATATTTTAAGCACAAGGATATAGAGTGTCTTACAGACTGCATATCTCAGATTGCTAATCAGATAAGACAATAATGAGTAACAGACACAGGGTGGTAAAATAGAGCTGCAGTTTTGCAAGTAATAGTCATAAATGGTTATGTAATCACTCAGTGCACTAAATATGAACTTTAGAAATGTACAACTGACTGTTATGTGGTTTCTTAGTATTGTTGATGATGTTGCAGTTGGTTGTATGCATAATAACTTCAGTGCCCTGGTGCAAAGCTGTTTGCATGGCAAAGAGGGATACAGCACCTTTACTCTGTTCTGTGTTCTGAAAGTTCATTGGAGTGTGAGTTCAAATCCTGACCTATGTAAAAAACATGTTGTACTGTTTATATCATAGATTGCTTGTATTCATTTAAGCTACTTTTCCATTTTATTTATTTTTGGGGGGGGGCTGTGTTTGTGTGGTGTACAGCTTAGCACTTACAAGAGAAACAGAGAAAATCAGTGTCAGGTTTGGTTCCCTATTATATGATCAAAGATGCATTCTTTTGAATGCATCTTGATCAATCTTGAAAACACGAAACAGCAAAATACCAAAACGGCATATAAGCAAATTCTTTCCCAGGGAAAGAAATTGCTTGGCCACCATAGTTATTTTGCCATTTTTGTAACTGTAGTGCAATCTCAGAGTTGGTATATTTAAGTAGGGGGGTGTGGGGGGCACAGCCCCCCACGTTGTATAATGTTTCAAAGGATTTTTTTTCTCTTTTTTGGAACAGAAAAAAATTGCTGTTCTAAGTGTTCGGGGTTGTAAGGTTTCGCTTACATGGGGTCGATAAGTCAGCATTCATTTTTTTAAGCGTTCAGTGATTTAATATAGACCCTCAGGGGTGGCTGTGCTCATCTCATTTGTGTAACGCTTAGCAGTGCACAAACCTGGAATAGTGGCCCACACAGCAAACAGAAAGTACACCTGCAGACAAGGCATCTGTAAAAGTGCAAAGGTCAAAAAGAATACATTGTTGCAATTTTTCCTTTCCATATCACAATGATTAGTGGCATTGCACAGTGCTTAGCAAGGTTACAAGACAGCTGCAGTCATTGAACACCTGCAGACAGGATGCAGTAATTGAAAATGGATGCATTCAATTAATTCTGTTGGGCACAATGCAAAGATTAAGTAATATTTGCACAGCTGTGAATACAAAAATTTTAGAATGAGTAGGAATTTATGGAAATGTCATGTAACTACAGGTTTAAGTGTAGGACTGGAATACAGATGGCCCTTGGTAATAATGCAGGATGTGAAACCTATTTTTACTTTTGTGGCAGAGCAGTTTATAGCAATGAAATGTAAAATAACTGTTATTTCAACATTCTTGCGGCAATAGGTAGAAGAACTGACCACCATGGAAAAAGAATTGCTGGAAAGGGGCCTCATTTTTATCACACACAGATGAAGCAATAAAGTACAATCAATACTGCACCTAAAAATGTTCATTCATAACCTCAGACTTTTCTTCTTTGACAGAAACACCCCAGAGGGCAAGGAACAATGGAGAAAACAAAGCAATTTTTGTGCTCCTCCTCACCCTACAGTTATGGCTTTTGAGGCTAAATGTAAAGCAGATTTTAAGAGATTGCTGAATAAACCCAGAAAGAAATGGATCTACAATCTAATCCCAAGTGAATTCAAAGCCCTAAAAGAACTGAGCACAGACACCACCATAAGGATTATGAAAGCTGATAAAGGTTGGGAGACCATGGTAACAGATACAAATTGCTATATTAGGAAAATCAAAGGGATGCTGCAAAACAGGACTTTTTATGAGAACTGTGATCTGCTACAAGTTAAAGCAGTTTTATTACAGCCATAACCAAATCCATCCTAATTAACAGGATGGGTGTCCACACCACTATTGGTGTTATTAGCAGATTGCTCAGAGTACTTCTTGAGAACAATTACTTTTTATATTTGCCCGCAATTTTAATATAAGTAAAAGTGATAATGGGAATGAATGCATGGTTTAATTTTTACTGTCATAACTGGTCTATTAACACAGAATAGGCATCTTAAGCACTTTAGGAAAATAGCTTTACACAACTGTTCCTTTTGCAATTCTATTGACTACTTGGGTTCAAAATCCTAGCTTTCACTTTGGGGAATTTTTTAGGTTAGGAACTTGCATCATAGTAAGGGAGATTGCTTCAGTCCAGAACACTTAAAACTGCTACTTACTGCTACTTGCTTTGAAAACTTGTTGCAACTTTTACAACTGACTTTCTGCAAAAGTTGGTTGCTGTTATGTACAAATTGTTGTATTTTAACTTACTCGTGGTTTGCATTTCATAACACAATTATTGCTTCACTCTCCGCATTATTGTCAGTAGATGCTGGTATGGACATTTATACCACAGTTATTTCTTGACCCTGCAGCATTTTTCTACATGATGCTGACTGTTTAATGGAAATGTCAATCTTGAGAGCTGAGCACTTTATTAAAAAGATAGTTCTATTATTTATTATCAAGGTCATGGGGGTTTGCATTATTAGCACAGACAATTATGCCAAGGCTATGATGTTAACATGGCTGCTTTCCACTGAAGTGAATATCACACCAAAAACTTAACATTTTTTCTTGACAGGTGTACATTATTTTTGTTAATGTGGAATTGTACTACAGAGAGACAAATGTTTTCTCCTGATATGAATTTATTATCAAATTATTTCTTTCTTTTGCATTTGGAAGGGGTGACATTGAGGAAATGTGTATTTAAAGTTGCATGTACTTATATGAAACCTTTCTTTATCATGTAGTCTGTGTATGATGGATAGATACATTCATAGATTTTTTTGTGTGTTTTAGCAGTTTCTTTCTTTTGTAATAGGGGCAGATGAAATCTGTATGAAGTTGTGTGTACTCATTTGAAGCCTTCTTTTTTCATGTATATGATGGATGGATGTATTCATATATATATTGTTTTAGGTTTAACAACCATTTTTTTTAATTATGGATTCTTTTCTTTCCTATTATGTTTCTTCTCATCCAGGGCACCCAAGACATCAACATTCCATAAATTGGTATACACAGATCCTGAGAATGATGTGATCATTCAGACCCTCCATTGCCATGGGTGATTCCTATTGGAGAGAAGCAGTGATGACAACTCTTCCCATGACTGTATCTGGGAGCAGGTGGTGAATGATGTCAATGCAGTGGGAGGCCATGGATGTATATATTCCAAAATAAGACATAGATCCAGTGATATGACTATGGCAGCCAGACATTGGACAGCTGCAATTGCCTGTGAACATTTGGCTATGAGAATGGTCCTCCTACCGAGCCATCGCTGACTGATACAGAGAAGTTTGTTAGTGTCCACTGTCAGAAATCTAGACAACTTAGAAGAGTGTTCACACAGAATCTTTGATGTTGGGGCTGACATGGAAGGCAACCTAAATGTGTCTACTGCAGGCTATCCAGGTGTGCTATATAAAAAAATAATTGTCATTGTATATGTGTATATATATATATATATATATATATATATATATATATATATATATATATATATACGGTTCTACTTCACTTCACCTAAAACTCATTTGTCTGACATTCATTTCAGTGAGACCAAAACACCTAAAGTTCACTTTACCTAAAGTTCACTTCACCTGAAACTCATTTTACTAACAATTAGTACTGGCAGTGTGTAGAGTACTGTTAGGCAAGTAAAAGATATATGTCCTTTTCCCCACTGTAGTGTGATACTGGGGTAGTATATATAGTTAGAGGGGTGTGGGGGGCACAGCCCCTCACCTAGTTTGGGTTTACCGAACAATATAAAACCAAACTAGGTGGGGAGCTGTGCCCATCCCAACTATATATACTTACACCAGGATCGCACTACAGTGGGGAAAAGGACATATAGCTTTTACTTGCCTTTCAGTACTCTACACACTGTCAGTACTAATTGTCAGTGAAATGAGTTTTAGGTAAAGTGAAGCAGACCCATATATATATATATATATATATATATATATATATATATATATATATATACATACAGAGAGAGAGATAAATGTGTGTGTGTGTGTGTGTGTGTGTGTGTGTGTGTGTGTGTGTGTGTTTGTGTGTATAGAGAGAAAGAGAAACAGAAAAAATAGAGACACATGCGGGATATAAGGGACATAGATGGAGAGGGAAAAGGAGGAGGAGCAAGAAATGGAGAGGTGGGGGGAAGCCCAGGGAACAAAGAAAATGTCTATGAGATGCATCATATTCTGCAGCTGCAAAGGCAATTGTTTTCTGTTTCTTTTGTCATTTACTTTGTGATGCTTGTCATCCTGTTTCATTTCCCTTCTTATATGCAGGAACATCTAGGTCTGTCATTGCTTGACCACTTGCACATAATAAGCATAACTTCTATATTCTTCTTAATGCCCAAAAGGTAAATGTATATGTGACTGAAAAAATATTTTTCATACCATTAGCATATTTTAACTTGTAATATACATTTCATATAATTGCTTACTTATTATCATAGGAGATTCTGTCAGTAGCACTGTAGAACTCCTGCCACCTGATGTCAGAGTATTGGTAGCCTCTGTTGATAATGGTGGTGAAGAAGAGCCACAGTCTGGGGGTGCAAATGGTCAGTCTGAAAATGGGTTTATGTCTCCAAGATCTCCTGTCCCTATTTCTGACATAGACAGAATGCCTACGCATACCCATGATGCAGAGACTGTGGACAGGTCAAGGGTGACACTGTTGATAAGTGTAATCAGAGCTGGTTGATTCTTCCTGTAGGCATCATGAGATAAGGTGCCATGGAGGCAGGTTGCTAGAGGTTCTCAGAGGAGGCTGGTTGTACACCCTGCTCCTGATGCTGGTGAGTCAGTAGGTGCCACATGACATATGTGAAGGGCCATCATGAAGGCACAGGCATGTTCCACAATGGCCTCAGAAGAGATACTGCTAATACTAAACATTGTGCATTTGGATGTGCAGGACTGCCTGAACCATGTGAGTGAGTCCTTGGATAGGATGAATGATGCACTGGATTAAGCAGTGTCTGTAATGGAATGCCTACTCTGGAAGGGTCAATATCCATGTAGTTTTAGAGCCACTACATCATCCAGTGTTAGTTAATGTGGTCATGCAAGATACCACTCCCATTGTGGCACTACCTTCACAGCTCCATCAGTGGTGGTGTCCACACCCAAATGTAGTAGGCCATGTGATCATCGCTCTGGATTCAGTTAAGATGACAGCTCATCCAGCAGACATCACTAACATTTAGGTAGTACTCCGACTTCTAACCAGGGCCATGTAACTAGCAGTCCAACTCCTGGCAGAGGCAGTTCTCATGGTCGGGGGTGAGATGTGGAAATGAGTAGTCTATCATGCACAGTTTACACCTGTCTGACATGCCAAGATGTAGTGGTAGAACAGTGCTTGATTGTGTTCATACACACCCACCCACACACACACACACACACACACACACACACACACACACACACATACACACTACTTATCTAACCAGCACTTTTGACTGCTAAACATATCTTGCTGTTGCCCTGCAAATGGATACTTAAGGAATACATTTTTGTTTTACTTGTATGCATTAATTTCTCTGGTGTCTGCCTTGTCATCATGTTCCCTCCCCCACCCTTTGCAAGTGATGATTATACCCTGTCCTTTGCACATTTCTTTGTGAGTTCATGCCACATATATGTCCGCTGCACATAGTGGATAACTAATACTTGCTTACTCAGAACCTCCCTTTAATGCAATTTTATTATAAAATAAATGCTTGTAATTATAATTCATAATCAGTTGTGTATTATTTCTTCTGTATTTGTTGACCCTCACTATATTTCTGGTACTGCTGTTACTCATGCTGTTTAATTCTTGCTTACTGTTACACTTGTGCAAATGAAGCTACCCTTGACCTGCTCACTGGTTTATATACAGTATCCAATTGAAATGTTTGATGCACATTATTAGGCATAATTCATAGCTGTGTATTGCAAACATCAGTTATAAGCTATTACTGACATTACTGAACTCCTGGGACATGTAGCACCATAGGACATATGAGAATTTGTATTCAGGGTAATCATTTGTATATCTATATTGTTTTTTCTGTACAAGTTCCAGACTAATTTTGGTAATAATGTGGATGTGAGATGTCTCCTTTGGGGGTTACCTATGTCTGATATTAACAGGGTACAACCATTATATGGTTAAGTAAATGCTATGCAGTTTGGAAGACATTTTTTTGCAATATTTGTATGTGCTAAGGCTGTTATTCTTTTTTTTAGGTATTCAGTGTGTGTGATATCCTTTGCCTCATAGCCAGAGTCATGGCATATTGTGCATGCCTACATCTGTCAGCAGCACCTGTGGCTGGTGGTTATCTCTCAAACTCCACATCTGAATCTGCTGGAGCTCCTGGTCTTGCCTTTGGTCATTGGTCCTGGCCCTAGTTGTCCTTGTTGAAGCTGTCTACTGAGAAAGATATTGTGCGACATGAAACAGACTGCAGCTAATTTGGCATTGGTAGCTTGGTCATAATGCAGGACACCTTGATTTGAGAAAGCCAAATAGACATTTATGATATTCCTAGTCTGTGCATTGGCATTCTTGTATCCTTGCTTAGTGAAGGTTGTATGGGTTTCTCATGAGTGTTATGAGCCACAGTTCCAGGGCATTATCTGCATCCCCCAATTGATGACCTTTTGGAAAGTCATTCCCTAGCAAACCTTGTGTACAGCTTGCAGGTGTGTCATATGTGTGCATTATGAAAACTGCCTAGGTTACAAGCACAGACATTGTTGATGACCCCTTGGGCATTACAGATGACCTGATAGTTTATAGCGTGGTATCCTTTTCTGTTGATGTACCTTCTTTGTTCACTGTGAGGGGCTTTTATTTCTATGTGTATGCAAATTATGCCCCCCAAAACTTCTCAGAAGTGTGTTGTTGCATAAAATTCTGCCATGATTCCTATCCTCTCCTGTTGGGTGGGCATGAAACAGATATGCTCCATTGCATATTGTAGCATTGGCATTTAGAAACTGCTGTAATATTCTGGATGCTGAAGCCTG
The DNA here is from genome assembly GCF_019279795.1 of Protopterus annectens. NCBI lineage: Eukaryota > Metazoa > Chordata > Ceratodontiformes > Protopteridae > Protopterus > Protopterus annectens. The sequence goes on from NC_056733.1 coordinate 1,559,820,494, forward strand.
TGGGTTAAGATTAATATACTCCCTGTGGGTCTCTGGAAAGTATCTGTAGCTGGTATAGATAATGCTGCACATACCTTTGTTTCCCCTGGGATTGGTTCTCCACAATTTCCCTGGTGTGTCATGTGAGGGCAGCAGAAGTTACATATTTCCTCTAGTGCTTCTTTTTCTACCCTTTATTGCTCTACATCTTCCGAATCATGCAGTCCATCATAAGTCAAACAGAGGTTAAGCACCTTTCTTCTTCTTGGCTGAGGTCTGGTGGCAGCAGTAGCACCTTGAATTAGACATACATGTTTATAACTGCAGCAGGATATTTTATATTATTTTGTTCAAACTATTATTGTCATTAATTGTCTTAATTACAGTGCCTTCTTTGCAGTCTGTGCATCCTCACTGTATCCACATGGGCTTATGCTGGCTATTCTGCTTCCCCCCTTCAGTGATCTACCAAATTACTCAATGTGCATGCTACATGAGGTTAAGTAATGAAAAGAATTGTTATACACTAGCTTCTCAAGAAAGGAAACTTTAGTTTTGCATACAGAAGGTACACTGCAAGAACAGTTCCAAAGTAGACAACACAAACTGCATAGAAGGCATTGTAATTAAGACAATTAATGGCAATAATGGTTTGAACAAAATAATGTAAAATATGCTGCTGCAGTTATAAACCTGTATGTTTAATTCAAGGTGCTGCTGCTGCCACCAGACCTCAGCCAAGAAAGCTGGATTTTACACGAACTTCAGAACGAACTAGCTCCCTGCCTAAGCACCATGTTCAGTCATAGTCTCACATCAGGCATTGTGCCCACTGAATGGTGCACAGCAACAGTTATCCCACTTCACAAAGGGGGAGCCTGGGAACTATCACCCTATTAGCCTGATGAGCCTGGTCTGCAAGGTCATGGAATGTATCATCATGGAACTCATAAAGGAAGACATTGGTAACCTCCAAACTCTGGACCCCACCCAGTTTGTGTTTGTGAAAGGCAGATCATGCCTTCTGAACCTGATTGACTTCTTTGAGGCAGTCACACAGCCTATCTTCTTTGAGGCAGTCACACAGCCTATATTGACCTCACCAAGGCTTTCAACACCATCCCCCATTCTGGAATTATAGCTAAACTCACTAAACTAGGTATAAATTGCTATGTCAAAAGATGGGTTGCCAACTGGCTCACTGACAGAACCCACACTGTAAAAGTTGCAGACTCCAAATCTGACTTCAAACCAGTGACAAGTGGAGTACCACATGGTTCAGTCCTGGGACCTCTCCTGTTTGGTATCTACTTCTCTGAAGTACAGGCTGACACAGAAGGCCTCTGGCTAATGAAGTCTGCAGATTACTGCAAACTAGGAGCCATAGTCGAGTCCCCAAATGATGTGGACATCCTATAGAAGGACCTCACTGATACAGATGCCTGGTTTCAGAGGCATGGCCTCAAGCTCAATGCCAAAAAGTGCATTGTCATCCCCTTTGGCAAAACGTTGTACCCATGAATTACCACATAAACTGCAGTCTAATTAATGCCGAATGTGTGATAAGAGACCTTGGGACCCAGGTGGACAGTAGTCTCTCCTTTGATAATCACATTGCCACAGTAGTCAGGAAATCATTCTATGTGGCACACCTCATAACAAAAGGGTTCTCATCCAGGAAAAAAGAGGTCATTGTTTCCCTCTATTTGGCACTCATTAGACTCATTGTAGAGTACAATGCCCCTTTTGGAATGTATCTTACAAGACATCTGCAGCAGCTGGAAAGGCCACAGAAGTACCTCACAAAGAGGATTACTGGCCTCAAACAGATGACCGTTTCAAAAAGCTCCAGCTTTACTCTGTAGCATATCTCCTACTCTGAGGAGATCTCTGCCTAACATATAAAGCTATGTTAAACACAGAGCTGTTGGACATGCTACACCTAACAAAATCCCAGTCCCTCTGAGCTACACGCTCTAGGGACCTAAACCTTGTCACCACAATAAACAGTATGTGCTGGAAGGATAGATTCCTGTCCCAGAGACTTCATATAATCTGGAACAAGCTACCCATCTATGTCAAGCAAAGCTCCTCATTAGCACTCTTCAAGAAAAATCTTGATGAGTGGATGGGAAATAGGAAATACACCCCGGGGATCACTTCTGTGGCTCTGCTTGACAGGGGCACAGGAAATCAACTTTCTTGGGTGGCATAAGCCAGGGAACCTTGTTGGCCAGGCTTACTTAGGCCCTTGGGCGAATAGCCTAGTACCAACCTATGAACCTATGAAGTAGTGAATTAGAAGAACACCATAACCTTTGAACTTTCAGCATTTAATAAGTACATTGAAAAGAAGGGTTTAGTGACATGCTGCACTTTTACTGTACTAGATTATTTTAGGCTAATATGTGATGGCCTTATTATTCAAATTTCAATGTGTTACACATTTAATTCTGAATGTCACGTGTCATCTAAGTTAACAATATGCTGAACTGTCTTTATTTAAGGTTTGTTTGTAAACCATTAATTCATGTTTTGTCTATATTTCTTTTGTACTGGCTGTTTTATTTATTTTTTTTTTATTTTACATTTGTTAACCGGGAGGATCCGACTGGATACATGTCCATTTTCAGCGGAGGCCCGGGGAGAAAAGCTCCAGACAAGACAATACAAACAAGTCACAGAAAAACAAATATAAATTAACTAATACAGGTAAAGGTTTAGTTTTCTAAAATCAAATCAAAGTAAGGTTAGTAATTACAATATATTCAAACTATGATTCAGTAGATATACTTGAAACCCCGAGTCTGGGAAAGAATGTAAGTTGAGAGAGATAGCTAGCCAGGATTAAGACAGTAGCAGGTACGTGTTGACCGTAGATAGAGTTTTAGTTTGGTTTTAAATAGTGGTCTTTGGTCTTTAATGTTGAGACTAAGAAATAATTAATTAATTGATTCACTGAGTTTACAAGACTGAATCAGTATATGAACCATGATCACCTTGCTAATAACAACTACAAAATATGACACCTACAGCCTGCTGGAGGGCAGAACAGGTCAAGGCAGGACTGAGTTTACTCACACCCATTTGTCAAGGGTTGCCTTAAGTGAAGTGAGGGGATTTTTCTATTTATGTATACAAAAGATTGCTATTCCAGTGATGGGAGAGGCACTGATTAACAATTCTGTCACTCCATGGGATCCTACGTAAGGGTATTTATGAATCTATTTGCTTTTAGTGACATAAGACATCACTGAGAGCCAGGTCCTTAACCTTATGGAATGCCAACTATAAATCACCTTGCAATAGGCTACCTGAGACAAGTGTAGTGGGATAAAGCTTTAATCTGTACTTTGTAGTGAATGTATTTAGCCCAGAAATCTTTTTAGTTAGGAACCCCTAGGATTTTTCTAGCTGCATGATGTATTTGGATAGATACATACTAAAAGAAACATATTCTATACCTGTTTGGTCAGGACAGAGTGTAGGGGAATAACTTCATCTGTATGAAATGCATGTAATTATTAACTGAGTTGTATAGAAGTGTTTCCTGATTACTCTTGGCATGTGGTAATCAGAGGATACTGAGCTCTGTCTATATTCCTGATAACTGTATCAGTCTGTTGTGGAATGTGGTGTGTACTGTAAGCTACTGTTAAGATTTGTTTAACAACATTGCCAATGATATTCTACTTTACATTTAATAAAAGCCATTTTATAATACACCACTGATTTGTATGGTTTAGCACCTGCTGTACTAGTATTGTATAAGATATTGAGTGAACAACACCCATCTTCCAGTCATTGAAGAAACTAAACAGCCACATTTCTGTGTTAGTGTTTTAGACATCTGAGAAGTTGATGACAAACAGAATGAGTTGCATTACTGAGCACTGAGGAACTCCACTAATCGCCTTTTTGCTTTCTGAGGCAACACCTGATTTTGCAACTATGTTGGTTTCATCTTACAGACTGTCATATATCGTACACCACAATGGTCTACATTTATGTCATTAACTTTATTTACAATCGTGGCATGGGGAATAATCTAAAAGGCATTGACTAAGTCAGGGAAGCTGTATAAACCGTATGGTCAATATCGACAGCTTTAATGGCTTTTTCAAAGCAGTTTACTAAATTAAGTATACATGATATTCCTTGGACAAAACAATATTGTTTTGTGTCTAGTGCAATATGATATTTTATATACTTGAGATTATTTAATGAGATTCATGTTAGACTTTTAGCCTGATTGCTGCATAGTTCTCATTATTTAAGATGGAACTCCATTTTAGAATAGCATAATAATAGCAGTTTTCCATACTTCAGAAATATATAATTTAGCTATGCTTAAACTGAAGATTTATTAGAGGGACTAGGTGATGGAGCATCTGGTACTGTTGCTTTATAAGGTCCCATACAGGAGATATTAATAGCTGAGAGTGCAGTCAGAACACATTCTGTAATAAACTTGGAGGAGGAAAGGACTTTCAAATTTGTGTGACTTCAGTGACTGTTTCACCTGTGATGTTTTTTGAATTTAACTGTAACCGTTTATCAACAGTATCATTAGGGTCAAAGTAGGTAGTATTTTCTAACTGACTAATGTTGTTAAGAAAGGACTTAAGATTACCTTTGGCTTCAGCTGTTATTGATTGTCATTCTGTGCTCTGTTTTTATCTTCTCTATGGCAGCTTTCTGTTTTTTTGCTGATCTTTTTGATGGGGTCTCTAATGGTTGAATTTGATTTATTGTAATACCCGTTTAGATTTTTTCTTTTTATAAAAGAGCTCAATGATGTTGGTATTCCACCAAGGTCACTTGTTTTTACATTTTTTTAATACATTTAGTTTGGGAATGGATTTGTTTATCCTGTTCTTTAAAGATTAATTAGATTCACTGGCATAAGTGATAACTGAAGAGTGCATGACTAGAAGTCTTATAACTGGAGAGCTCATTATATTGTAGTAGTAGATTTGTCTTTTTAAAGTTATTTATGCAAAAGTATGAATGCATTATAGGTAGGGAGTGTTATAAAGTTGGAATGTGCATGTCTTCAAGTTGCAGAAGAACATCAGAATGTAACACTTTGTAGTTAAGGCATCTGGCAAAGAGCAAAGTAACTTTCACATGGCCAGACTGGAATATACTGCAAGCGTTTCTGTTATGTTAGAAATTTCAGAAGGTGGATTTTGCCCAGAAGGTGCTCTGCAGGAGCAGTATGTTTCTGGCCAGTATGCCAATTCATTGAAATAAAAGCTGCAGGCCATCCTTGAGAACCACCTCAGGATACGTACCCAAGGAGTGGCGCACGGCGACTGTGGTCCCACTTCATAAGGGCGGTGCCTCCACAGACCCTGGAAATTACTGCCCCATTAGCTTGACAAGCCTTATCTGCAAAGCCATGGAGAGGATCATAATGGAACTCATAAATAAAGACATAGGGAACTTGCAGACTTTGGATCCAACCCAGTTTGGCTTTGTCAAAGGCAGATCCTGCCTCTTAAACTTGGTTGACTTTTTCGAGACTGTCACCAAGGCCATTGATGAGGGAAAGGCAGTCCATACAGCCTACCTCGACCTGGCAAAGGCCTTCGACACAATACCCCACTCAGGTATCATCAAAAACTCATCAGCTTGAATGTAAACCCATACATCACAAGATGGGTTGCAAACTGGCTAAGTGACAGAACCCACAGGGTCAGAGTTGCTGGAGCCATGTCAGACTCAAAGCCTGTCACAAGTGGTGTCCCACAGGGCTCAGTCCTGGGTCCACTCTTGTTCGGCATCTACTTTTCTGAAGTACAAGCAAACACAGGAGGGTTATGGCTGACAAAGTTTGCAGATGACTGCAAACTGGCCATAGTCGAAAACACATCTGACACAGATATCCTCCAGAAGGGCCTCACAGAAACGGATAACTGGTGCCAGAGCCATGGCCTGAAGTTAAACGCCAAAAATGCATAGTCATACCCTTCGGGAAAAACAAGGTTACCCCTAGCTACCATATAGGTGGCAATCCACTGAGCACAGAAAAGTCATCAGGGATCTGGGGACCCAGGTTGACAGTAGCCTTCGCTTGACACTCATGTTGCTAAAGTAGTTAGGAAAACCTTCTATATCGCCCACCTGATCATGAAGGGATTCACATCTAGATCAAGGGAGGTCATCGTCCCCTGTACTCATCACTCATTAGACCTATGATTGAGTACAATGCCCGCTCGGAATGTATCTGACCAGACACCTGCTGCAGCTTGAAAGGCCCCAAAAGTTCCTCACCAAAAGAATAAAGGGTCTCAAAAATATGTCTTATGCTGCCCGACTGAAAGAACTCCAGCTCTATTCAGTCTCATACCGCTTGCTCAGAGGTGACCTGTGCCTGACATATAAGGCCATGTCAAACCCAGATTTGATGAATATGCTTCACCTCAAAAAATCTAGATCCCTCAGAACCACAAGGGCGGGAGACTTAAACCTTGACACGGTTATAAATAGAACGTGCTGGAGGGACAGATTCATCACCCAGAGACTCCCTATGCTGTGGAACAAACTCCCGGTACATGTGAGGCAGAGCACCTCTCTGGCCTTGTTCAAGAGGAATCTTGACCAATGGATGGGAGACTGCAGATATACCCCAGGGATTACTTCAGTGTCACTGCTTGACAGAGGCACAGCAAAATGATAGGCATAGTTTTTATTCAAACTAAAGGGGTGGCAAAAGCCACATAACTATGGGCTAGGCTTATAAATGCCTTTGGGCAGATAGCCTAGTATGAACCTATGAACCTATGAACCTATAAGATGGGCTATCAGCCATCTCTGCCCTAACTGACACATACTGTATCCTTCTGACATGACACCAGCTTCTTAAAAACTGTTAAAGCCAAATATCTTCTCTTTGTATCTCAACATAATTTTAGGTAAGGGTAGGATTCCACAAGATGCACATGAATAGCAAGCACCATTAGATTAATGCATGTCCTTCTTGGTTGAGTGCCTTCTATAATTTAAACCTATATAAGCTACAGTCAAGCCATTGTCGTATTTGTCCTTTAGGTGGGACTGGAAGGTACTCCTCACCTCATGAATCTTGACACTGAAAGGCAGCTAATCATCACCCTGTTTTGTCCAGCCTAGTGAATATAGACTCAGTGTTACATATTTCATTCAGTAAAGATTCAAAGGGTGTTTCAGGGATCATGACAATACGCATGTAATTGTGTAGTGATGATATCAATGCAGTCATGCAAAATGATCCCCTTTTTAGAAACTTGTAAATGATGCCAAAATGATTCCTTTGAAAAATACAACATACCATAACAGTACCTACTATAAAGCTTAAACTTTAAGGCACTGATGTAGAGTAAGAGGACTAGATCTAGTACATGTTTTTTGGTCATTTTAACAATGCGTAATTCAGGTAACCTTGTACTCAAAGGTTCTGTTTGTTCCTCCATATTTGCCCTTATTGGATTCAAGTGTGATGTAAGTCTTTGCCAGGAATAATTTTTAGCTTGTTGAAGATGTAGCTTACAAAGGCAGTGGGCTCATTTTGTTGGCAGTGATATTAGAGCCATGAATTCATTCAATTAAAGCATCCTTCATGAGCTAAACAGTGCATAAAGATGAGGAATCTCTTTACAGCCCGGACATTCATTTCATATCTAGAAAGAATAATGCCCAGGTAATGCACATGCAGTCGTCTACATATATGGCATCTGATACCTCACATAAAGATTGAGGTTTACAAGTGCAAGCTAAATGTCTTCAGAAAGGAGGTCTGCTGAATATCTTTGCATCACACATCATCCTAGTAAGAAAGGAGCGCCAAGGGATACATTGCACGGTACAGCAGACAAAGCCAGTCTGCTGGCATTTAAACTACTAATTAAACTTCAGATAGTAGCATAAAATGGTGGCTCCAATGTCAGTAGAAGAATGAAGACTAGTATGATAAGTCATCTATTAATGAATGATCTGTATTGCTGTTGTTGTAGATGTTGACATAAAATAGGATTCTGAACTACACACTGCTAAGTTTGTGTTTAAATATTATAACAAAAATCAGTGACAGAGATCAATGAATCAAGTGGAGTAGCATGCTATAGATAGCAAGGTGTACAACCACACTACAAGTTACAGGACAGATAATGTATGGGCAGCATGGAACCACACTACAAATTACAAGAGAGGTGATTTAAAGTGCACATACTACCTCACTACAGGGCATATGAGAAATGATTTAGGGACAGCATGCAAAATTATTTTCTGACTTGGAATATGGGTAGATGGAGAGATGCCATAAAGTTCGTAATTTCTGAGATGACTGTAAAATACAAAATTATTGTCAAATTAAAAAATTGCACGGATGGGCAACATTTCATACAGAGATTGTAAAGAACAGGGATGCAGGGTAAACTATTGTGAACCAATATCTCAATACAGTTATAGGATACTACAATGTCTTTAATTTTTTTGAAATGTTACTGGACCTTCACAAGTACTGGGCACACCACTACTGCCAAACATGAACAGTTTGCACAGACCTAATCTCCAATATATCCCTAATGATCTTAACTCTGTCTTATAAGCCAGTTGGCATATACATTTGCAGATACCTCTTCTGGTGGAATCATATTAATTTATCAACATCTTTCAGAATGACAGCAAAAACTCTTGAAAAATGTTTCACAGAAAGCATTTTTGCCCTCCCTGCATTCCCCATATGGTGGGACATTTCCCAAATGCACAAACTTACTCCAAAGTTGAGCAACAATGAAGAAAATAGAATCTTGCACCATCTACGAAAGTACTTTTGGTAATACATTTTCGATGAAATGTCAGACATCAAACTAAAAGGCTCCCCTCCTGGTATCACATGTATGTCTTACAAGCCAGTTGCCATTTCTTCTTAATATACTTGAAGGGCTTTCTAAGCAGAAAGTACAACCTGCAGTTTTGTTGCTTCTAGAAACCGACATGACTTTTATTGTATTTTAAAGCATTAATTAGGTTATTGGCATGGGTCATGTAAGATAAGGTTGACAGGGATCACTCCACTCAGCAAGATGTCAAATGAAAATAAAAAATAATATGCAAGTCATGCATTTACTTAGAAAAATAGGCCTTATGCCAACAATGGACATG